>NC_052069.1:34162556-34462556 GCF_015852505.1 Tachyglossus aculeatus | reverse complement strand
AAGAGGAACTTGCAATTTCACTCCTTCTCTTCCTTTTCCCTTTAATCATTTTCTGTCATGTTCTAACTTCCTTTCTCCTTGCCCTTCTGACTTCAAAACCCTCCGTAGTTACCAGCTCTTCCACAGCTATAGGTGGAATCTTTTGAAAACTTAATTTCTTTATCTCTTTGATCCTTCAGTGCAACTGAAATTTTTCTTTGCTGCCCAAAGCATAACTCATCTTTGGGTAACAAACATAATTTAACCCACACAATTTATAGTTGATCTTTCTCTAGTCTGAATTTCCTCCACTTCCATATGTTTTTTTCCCCTGTGCCTTTCCTCCACTTTAGACTGTGAGGTCCCCTTGGGCCAGGGATTGGATCTAAATGAATGGCCCATTATTTTTCCCCAGTGAGTTTAAATACAGTGTTTAGCAGACAGCTGTGCTTAATAGAGGCCATTACTTTTCTAGTCTGTGTTCAGATGGGTCTGAGTTGTGTTGATAACAGGACTTGGATATGCTTTATACTAACAGAATTCTCTTCCAGGTCATAATTTTTTTAAAAAAAATTACAATTTCACATTCAAAAGAATCATACCAGATTTCAAACATATTGTTTACTTTCTATGTGTGTGTTCATTGAACATCCTACCTTCTCAACTGCATTTACATAGTATAAGAAGGCAAGGTGTCAGTCCAGACTAATACATAATAATAATAATAATAATGGCATTTGTTAAGCGCTTACTATGTGCAAAGCACTGTTGCAAGGTGATCAGGTTGTCCCACGTATGACTCACAGTCTTAATCTCCATTTTACAGATGAGCTAACTGAGGCACAGAGAAGTTAAGTGACTAGACGAAGGTCACACAGCTGACAATTGGTGGACAGGGGATTTGAACCCATGACCTCTGACTCCCAAGCCCGTGCTCTTTCCATTGAGCCAAGCTGCTTCTCTAATACATGCACAAGCTCTAACTGGGACTCCCTTAATGATCAGACCTCCAACTTTTCCCAACATTTTTATAATTTTTTTTTCCTCTGGAATTTTGTCCACAGTTGCTTAAACTGAGCCAGACCTCATCCTGACATCCAACTCCTCTGACCCGGCCATTTGTATCAGGTTTTATAATCCTGTGGTCTCATTCCCAATGAAGCAATCAATGAAGTTCTACCACATAATCTCTGTGGGGCAAGTAAGAATGTCTCTCTTGTATCATGCCCCTACTGCATATCTTGCTTTGAATCAGTATCTAAATTATTTGCCTTCCCCCAGTCTGAACATTTTTCTCCTAGTGCTCTTCATTCCATCATAGACTACTCCTAACCTGGAATGGTGGGAAGGCCTATGAGGAGACTAGAAGGGCAGGGAGTAGTTTATTCTGCTAGGAGATAGATGAACTCTGAAAGGATGAGAGGGAGTTTGATTTTGGGTGGAGAGTCAAAGATTAGCACTTTTTGGAGGGTGTGAAAAGGTCTAAGGAAAGCCAATTAGGACAAGGAGACAGATGATGGAATAAATTCTGGAAGAAAAGGAAAATTTAGATTAGGTTACCTTGACACCTGCAGTAAAGAGAAGATTAGGGACAGTAGAAGTGGAACATTTTCATAATAGTGAAAAGTGACTTTTGCCAAACTCTGGCAAAATCTCAGGGCATTGGCAGGAATCCAATGCCCTCCAGTTGACGCTGAGCTATGGACCTATATGAGTCTAATTCCAGGATCTGTTGCTCTGTGTGCTCCCCTTACTGTTGCTTTTAGACTTTTAGACTGTGAGACCACTGTTGGGTAGGGACTGTCTCTATATGTTGCCAACTTGTACTTCCCAAGCGCTTAGTACAGTGCTGTGCACCCAGTAAGTGCTCAATAAATACGATTGATGATGATGATGATGTTGCTGCTGCAGAATGGGAAGCAGTGCGGCCTAGTGGGAAGAAGCATGGCCTAGTGGAAAGAGCATGGGCCTGAGAGTCTAATCCCAGTTCTCCCATTTGCCTGCTGTGTGACCTTGATCAAGTCACTTAATTTACCTGTGCCTCAGTTTCCTCCACTGTAAAATGGGGATTAAATCCTACTCCCTCCTACTTGGACGCTGAGCCCCATGTGGGACAGCGACTCTGTCCCACCTGAGTGCTTAGAACAGTGCATGACACATAGTTTGCGCTTAACAAAAACCCTAAAAAATGGTCCTTTTACTGAAGGATTACTCAAGGACAATCTGCTGTCTTTCAAGAAGAATCAAACTCCTAGGTGAGCACTGACCTGGGAGATTATACCTCCTAGGTCCATTAAGCTTTTTGGAGATGAAAAATAAGTAAATGAATTCATCCTATAAACTGTGAGCTCAGTGTTGGCAGGGAATATGTCTACCAACTCAGTTGTATTGTTTTCTCCAAAGCGCTTTGAACAGCACTCTGCACACAAAAGGCACTCAATAAATAATAATAATAATAATAATAATGGCATTTATTAAGTGCTAACTATGTGCAAAGCACTGTTCTAAGCACTGGGGAGGTTACAAGGTGATCAGATTGTCCCACGTGGGGCTCACAGTCAATCCCCATTTTACAGATGAGGTAACTGAGGCACAGAGAAGTGAAGTGACTTGCCCAAAGTCACACAGCTGACAATTGGCAGAGCCGGGATTTGAACACATGACCTCTGAATCCAAAGCCTGTGCTCTTTCCACTGAGCTACGCTGCTTCTCTATAATGGAATTTATTGAGCACTTACTATGTGCGAAGCACTGTTTTAAGCACGGGGGAGGTTACAAAGCGATCAGGTTGTCCCACGGAGGGCTCACAGTCTTCATCCCCATATAACAGATGAGGTAACCGAGGCCCAGAGAAGTTAAGTGACTTGCCCAAAGTCACACAGCTAAGTGGGGAGGTGGGATTTGAACCCATGACCACTGACTCCAAAGCCCAGGCTCTTTCCACTGAGCCACGCTGCCAAGCAATTTGCCAAATTGCCAAGCAAGAAATACTATTTATTGATTGAAAATCAAGTCTCTAATTATGATTCCATAATGCACAGGTGTCAAAATGACAATAGAGCTTTGAACAATGCACCTCCAAAGCATAATAATGATTATGGTATCTCATCTATCTTATCACCAGCCCCTTGCCCGCATCTTCCCACTGGCTATGTGCTGCAGATCGCTGCTCTCCTCACCTTATTAGAATCACATCTTCTCCAAGAGGCCTTCCATGATTAAGCCCTCTTTTCCCCTATTCCCTCTCCCTTCGCCTCTGCACTTGGAGCCGTACCCACAGTAGCACTTGATATTCTACCCACCCTCAGCCCCACAGTCTGTAATTTATTAATTTATACTAATGTCTATCTCCCCCTCGAGATTGTCAGCTCCTAGTGAGCAAGGAACTTGTTTACCAACTCTGTTGTACTTTAATAATAATAATAATAATAATGGTATTTGTTAAGCACTTACTATGTGCAAAGCACTGTTCTAAGCACTGGGAGGATACAAGGTGATCAGGTTGTCCCACGTGGGGCTTAAAGTCTTCATCTCCATTCTACAAATGAGGGAACTGAGGCACAGAGAATAATAATAATAATAATAATGGCATTTGTTAAGTGCTTACTATGTGCAAAGCACTGTTCTAAGTGCTGGGGAGGTTACAAGGTGATCAGGTTGTCCCACGGGGGGCTCACAGTTTTAATCTCCATTTTCCAGATGAGGTAACTGAGGCACTGAGAAGTTAAGTGACTTGCCCAAAGTCACACAGCTGACAAGTGGTGGAGCCGGGATTTGAACCCATGACCTCTGACTCCAAAGCCCATGCTCTTTCCACTGAGCCACGCTGCTTCTCTGCTTCACTTTACTCTCCCAAGCACTTTGTACAGTACTATGCACACAGTACACACTCAGTGAATACCAGATTGATTTATTGATTCATTAATTGTTTACTACTTTCAGTATTGTAGGTATTGTACTTAGCACTCGGGTAGATTTGAGATAATCATATCAGACACAGTCCCTGTCCCACATGGGACTCGCAGTCTAAGTAGGATAGAGAAAAGGTAGTGAATCCCCATTTTACGTATGAAGAAATTGAAGCATTGAGAATCAATGAATCAATAAAATTTATTGAGCTCTTACTGCATGAGAGCCTACGCACTTGGGTGAGTACAATCTAACAATATCACAGAGTTGGTAAACACATTTCCTGCCCAAAATGAATTATAAATGTGTCTAAGTTCACAAAGCAGTCAAGTGGCAAAGTTGAAGAAATCCTCCGCAGCCCTTAGCCCTACAGAGTGTATCAGAGAATGATGTTTTTGGGGAAAAAAAGGAGGCCTTTGAATTCATCTCATTCTCCTTTGTTTTTTGCATGAATTCTGTCATCAGGGAAAACATTGTGTAGCCGCACTTCTGTGGTAACCAAATGAAAGGTGTTTTGTGTCAGGCAATTGGGAGATTGGAAGAAAATAGAAGGACCTTATCTCAAGCAGAAAATATTTCCTATTTTCCCTTCACACGAAGCAAGGTAACTCTAAAATGGGTAGGTTAAGAAAACTGTTACTTCTCAGCCTTGCACTGACCCTTGCCCCTGAAAACAAAGATTTATAAAATCTAAGAAAAAAATAAGAACAATTGCTCATCTCAGAAGCCTCTCCTAAAAGGAGCAGACATGAATTTACACTCAACTGATTTCAGTAATTGAATCATTGGGAATGAATTGAGCCAGCTACCTGGGTAGATCCCTTATGGCTTCCTTTGAACTCTGAGGTGGCTTGGTTAAGACCTTGACTCAGCGAGTAGAACCCTATTCTATATAAATGCATAATCAGGGACACATGCAAATTATTAGAAAATTATTATTATTAAAAATCTTTCCATTTCAGTAATTTTGTATGCCAGTTAAGAGGTCTTCCCAAGAGACCAGAAGCTTAGGGAGGGAAGAAGAGAGGGAATGCAAGCTTTACAGTACAGGCCCATTTAGTAATAGCATATCTCTGTCCTGCATAGCTTCAAAAGCACCAGCATGTTTTTGCTTCAGGGTTCAGAGCATGTGCACTGAAGTATTAGATTATTTCCCACGCATTCTACTTTTAGCACTTACATTACAGAGGTACTGGATTCCTCTCTTTTCCTCCATAACCTTGTCCCTGGCCCTGATATTCACTGAGAATAGGGAGATGGGAATGACACCCCTACCTGAAAATTTTTCCCAGGCCCATGAAGTACGCAATCTGCCACTTATCCCGGTTATCTTTATGCAGAAATACCGTTTATCAAGGGAAATATTAAGCCAAGTAGGGATTGAACTGGCAGGGCAAGGATCACTAAGATGACTGTTCACTCACTGAAATGCAGGAAATAGAAATGAAATGGAATAGTAGAAAGATGACACCCTATCTTCTACCAACCCTTGTCCCAGACTCTCCTTTCTAGCTGTAAATCCAGTTGGTTTGCTCTCATGGGAATGGGAGATAAAATCCTCCTCAAGTTTAGGACAAAGGTAAGACTAGCTAGATTCAACTCCAAGTACAATCTCTGCAGGCCAGATGATGCATCGAGACAACTCTCTTCCAGGGGGTTTCTTTTTTGATTGAGCATTGATTCACTAAAAGAAATGAATTACTAAAATTGATCGTTTTTTCAGGGACATGATATACATTTTTAGTAAATAGAAACTTTTTTCCAAATCACTTTATAAAAAACATTGTTCCAAAATTTGCTTCTCACTCCACTCCTTAATTTTGACAAGGTCAAAGACATCATCTCCATTTATACATTCAGTAAAGAGAGGATCAGAGAGTTATTAACATCCTCAAATCAATCACACTGTGAACCAGAGATAAAGTCAGAAACAGAAATCAGTGGTTTGACTACCCAGTCCATCATAAATATTCCAAACAATATCAATTTTCACACCCAATCTTACACACCCATTTTCACACCCAATCTTACAAAAGATTCATTCATTCATTCATTCAATCAATCACATTTATTGAGCGCTTACTGTGTGCAGAGCACTGTACTAAGCGCTTCGGGAGTACAAGTTGGTAACATATAGAGACGTTCCCTACCCAAGAGCGGGCTCACAGTCTAGAAGATCATCATCATCATCATCGATCTGATTTATTGAGCGCTTACTGTGTGCAAAGCACTGTACTAAGTGCTTGGGAAGTACAAGTTGGCAACATATAGAGACAGTCCCTACCCAACAGTGGACTCACAGTCTAAAAGGGGGAGACGGAGAACAAAACCAAACATACTAACAGAATAAAATAAATAGAATAGATATGTACAAGTAAAATTAATAAATAAATAAATAGAGTAACAAATATGTACAAACATATATGCATATATACAGGTGCTGTGGGGAAGGAAAGGAGGTAAGATGGGGGGGGTGGAGCGGGGGAAGAGGGGGAGAGGAAGGAAGGGGCTCAGTCTGGGAAGGCCTCCTGGAGGAGGTGAGCTCTCAGCAGGGCCTTGAAGGGAGGAAGAGAGCTAGCTTGGCGGATGGGCAGAGGGAGGACATTCCAGGCGCGGGGGAGGCCGTGGGCTGGGGGTCGATGGCGGGACAGGCGAGAACGAGTTACGGTGAGGAGATTAGCGGCAGAGGAGCAGAGGGTGCGGGCTGGGCTGTAGAAGGAGAGAAGGGAGGTGAGGTAGGAGGGGGCGAGGGGATGGACAGCCTTGAAGCCCAGGGTGAGGAGTTTCTGCCTGATGTGCAGATTGATTGATAGCCACTGGAGATTTTTTAGGAGGGGAGTAACATGCCCAGAGCATTTCTGGACAAAGACAATCCGGGCAGCAGCATGAAGTATGGATTGAAGTGGGGAGAGACACGAGGATGGGAGATCAGAGAGAAGGCTGATGCAGTAGTCCAGACGGGATAGGGTGAAAGCTTGAACGAGAAGGGTAGCGGTGTGGATGGAGAGGAAAGGGCGGATCTTGGCAATGTTGCGGAGCTGAGACAGGCAGGTTTTGGTGATGGCTTGGATGTGAGGGGTGAACGAGAGAGCGGAGTCGAGGATGACACCAAGTTTGAAGGCTTGTGAGACGGGAAGGATGGTAGTGCCGTCAACAGAGATGGTAAAGTCAGGGAGAGGGCAGGGTTTTGGAGGGAAGACAAGGAGTTCAGTCTTGGACATGTTGAGTTTTACGTGGAGGGCAGACATCCAGATGGGGATGTCCTGAAGGCAGGAGGAGACGCGAGCCTGGAGAGAGGGGGAGAGAGCAGGGGCAGAGATGTAGATCTGGGTGTCATCAGCATAGAGATGATAGTTGAAGCCGTGGGAGCGAATGGTCACCAAGGGAGTGCGTTTAGATCGAGAACAGAAGGGGACCAAGCACTGAACCTTGGGGAACCCCCACAGTAAGGGGATGGGAGGGGGAGGAGGAGCCTGCAAAAGGGACTGAGAATGAATGACCGGAGAGATAAGAGAAGAACCAGGAGAGGACGGAGTCTGTGAAGCCAAGGTCAGATAGCGTGTTGAGGAGAAGGGGGTTGTCCACAGTGTCGAAGGCAGCTGAGAGGTCGAGGAGGATTAGGATAGCGTAGGAGCCATTGGATTTGGCAAGCAGGAGGTCATTGGTGACCTTTGAGAGGGCAGTTTCCGTGGAATGTAGGGAACGGAAGCCAGACTGGAGGGGGTCGAGGAGAGAGTTGGTGTTGAGGAATTCGAGGCAGCATGTGTAGACAACTCGTTCAAGGAGTTTGGAAAGGAATGGTAGGAGAGATATGGGGCGATAACTAGAAGGTGAGGTGGGGTCAAGAGAGGGTTTTTTTTAGGATGGGAGAGACATGGGCATGTTTGAAGGCAGAGGGGAAGGAACCAGTGGAGAGTGAGCAGTTGAAGATGGAAGTTAAGGAGGGGAAGATGACAAGAGCTACTCCTTTAACTTCCCAAAGTTGACCATTCAGTGCCCAATTTTGTTTTTCTGCAATGGACCATTTCGGTGGTGAGGTGGAAGGTGCTTTTTAAATCATAAAACAGCATGAATATTTCAAAGTTCGTAGAGCCACAGAAATGTGATTGTCATTCATTTCATTTTATTCGCAGTGAGAATTTCTACACTACTCTGCCCTACACAGTTGCAAACCCCATGAAATAGCCAACATTTCATTAATGTGGAAAAGTTTCTATAGAAGAAGGATTAAGTTGATACAAAGAGGCTTAACTCTACAAAAAAAATTGCACACCCTAGAATATTGTGTATAGTGCACATTTGCTGATAAACCTCAAAAACTGAATTTACTCTGCAGTCAGCAGTAGGAGCCATCAAAGCTTCTGTTTAGACACTGCATCAAAAACCATCAAGGTTTAAACGTCTTCCAAACACACTTCCAGTTCTGAAAGAGAACATACTGGCTCAACTGACTGTTATAATAAATGTACTTTGAAAGTAAATTTAAAAATGAATAAAGTTTTCTTTCCATTCTTCATTTTATTTCTTACGTTTCTACTCTTGGTGGCAAAAATAGAGCAAGTACATTTATGGGTACTCTATTAATTAAGCCCCTGAAAACACTTCAAATGAAACAGGTCACATGACAAGAAGCAAACATTCTAACAAGACGCATATGCATTTTTTTCAACTTTTCAACGATTCACCTTGGGGAAGCAGCGTGGCTTAGTGGAAAGAGCCTGGGCTTTGGAGTCAGAGTTCATAGGTTCAAATCCCGGCTCCACCAATTGTCAGCTGTGTGACTTCGGGCAAGTCACTTAACTTCTCTGTGTCTCAATTAACTCATCTGTAAAATGGGGAATAAGATTGTGAGCCCCCTGTGGGACAACCTGATCACCTTGTAACCTCGCCAGCGCTTAGAACAGTGCTTTGCACATAGTAAGCGCTTAATAAATGCCATCATCATTAATCTTTTGAAGTCCAATGCTAAGTCTGTTTGCCCTGTAACTTCTGACATTATGCATTCCAAGGAATGTTTGAGGACTTGAATGGATCATTAGAGCAATGGGGTCCCTTGGAGACAGTCCTGCCCAGAAGGGCTGTCAGGGTAAGTCAGGCTGTGAGGTGACCCTTTAGTCAGTCAGGCAGTTGTATTTACTGAGCACTTACTAAGTGCAGAGCACTGTGCTAAGTGCTTGGGAGAGTACAATACAACAATAAACAGACATTGCCTGCCCACAGTGATTTACAGTGTAGCAGGATCATGTTAAAAACTGTGGTATTTGTTGTGGGCTTACTTTATGCCAAGCACTGTACTAAATTCTAGGGTAGATATATAAGATAATCAAGTCCCATATGCAGCTCACAGGAGGAGGGTGAATGAGTAATGAATCTCCATTTTAAAGATAAGCAAAGTGAGGCACAGAGAAGTTGAGTGACTTGCCCAAGGTCACACAGTAGACAAGTGGTGGAGCTAAGATTAGAATTAAGGTCCCCTGGACCCAATATGGCCAATTCTACCACATGACTTCCCCAATCTGTTGCATGGAGAAAAAATGCAAGACTAAGTACAATCACCCATATCTCCAGCGTGCATGGCCTTATTTGGAAGTCATAGGAAACAAGCAACTTTAACTTCCTTTCAGACATATCTGTACAGAGTCAGGTATCTGTGAAAGGGCAAGCAAACTACCTCCGCTCAGTAGTTACTTATCAGGTATTCTATATAATAATAATAATAATAATAATAATAATAGCATTTGTCAAGTGCTTACTATGTGCACTTACTCCCCTTTTTAGACTGTGAGCCCACTGTTGGATAGGGACTGTCTCTATATGTTGCCAACTTGTACTTCCCAAGCGCTTAGTACAGTGCTCTGCACACAGTAAGCACTCAATAAATATGATTGGTTGATTGCAAAGCACAGTTCTAAGTGCTGGGGAGTAGGTGATCAGGTTGTCCCACCTGGGGCTCACAGTCCTAGACCCCATTTTACAGATGAGGGGACTGAGGCACAGAGAAGTTTAGTGGCTTGCCCAAAGTCACACAGCTGACAAGTGGCAGAGTCAGGATTTGAACCCATGACCTCTGGCTCCCAAGCCCAGGCTCTTTCCATTGAGCCACGCTGCTTCTCATTCAATATATGTATTGAATGACAGCCAAGTGGAGCACCTCACACCAACCAAAAAGAAACCTGACAGGAGGGGGCAGAGATTTAGTCAGGCAATAAGATCCCACGGAAGAAAAGTAAGGAGGAAAAAGAGATAAATTTTAAAGGTCTGGGTAAGCATTCTGAAAATGAAGGACTCTCATCTTCCCCTTGATGTAAATCTAGGTGCCATTAATGAGAGTGATTGCTATGCGTATGAGCCACTGGGAAAATAGACCTATAAAAAATAAACTGCTTGTGATGCTTTGTTTTACAGCCCAGTTCAGAGAGCTGTGCTTAGAAAGATTCCCACCTAAGCTTGTCATACCACAGGCAACAACAGAGGCTTTTCCCTCCTCTTCTAATCGTGTTTGTTGTTTGGCTGGTTTTCTGGGCATTGAGCCTAGTTGGGTTTCAACTTCTGTTTATTATGTTGTGTGGCATCCAGACTCCATTTTCAAATGGGTGTCTTTTTAATCTTATAATTCTTAATATTATTATTCATACTTATATCATTCGGCCTGGGCCATTTATTTTCTAATTTGGGGATATGGAATTGGAGGATATCCATAAAGTTGCACTGACAAGCTCAGTATTTCAGTTCATCTTTCCTAAGATCAAAATTAAGTATTTCTGTAAAAATGAATAGCCATACAAAAAGCTAATTCTCTCTACCTCTTAGATTGTGAGCCCCATGTTGGACAGGGTCACTGTCTGGTTTGATTATTTTATTTCTATCTCAGTGGTTGAGTAGTAGTAAGCACTTAGTAATACATTTAAAAGCCAAAAAACAAGCGTAATTCCCTCAGTCCTAGCTGCCAGTGAAATTATTCCAGTCTATGGAATATACCTCTTTTGACACTTATTTTTGTCCTTTAGAATTTTAGATTTTAAAATACTTTTTAGAGTACTGAATTTTGAAAATAGTTTAAATTAGAGAGACTTCAAAAGCATTAATGTACACTCTTTATTACAAGGTAGGTATTTTCTTGTCTTATGCCATCGAGTCATTTCCGACCCATAGCGACACCGTGGACACATCTCTCCTAGAATGCTCCGCTCTCCATCTGCAATCATTCTGGTAGTGTATCCATAGAGTTTCCTTGGAAAAAAATATGCAAGTGGTTTACCACTGCTGCCTTCCATGCAGTAAACTTGAATCAGATTGCCTTTCACCTGCTAGCCACTGCCCAAGCTAGGCATGGAATGGATAAGCTTCTGCTTGACTCTCTCTCCCATAGCCAATACTGGTAGAGTACTGGAAACTCTACAGGTGTGACCCTGTGAAGGGTGCAAGTTAGGTATATTCATAAAATATTTTATTATTTTGCTTTTGTAAAACCTGTGCACCCTATTTTTGCTTTTCATTTGTATTTGTGGTTTGCATAAATGCAATAAAATACTTTATAATTCTAGTAGTTTGAATTTATATCTGTTATTGACACATAGGAACTCCAGCACTCTACATGTTATCCCTTCTAAATTACCTTCCCAGAATTCTGGTGAGGTCATTTGCATGGGCATTTTCATCCTCGTTTTATAGAAGAGGAAACCGAGGCACAAAATGAGAAAAGAGCTGAGAAAGAAATTTTTATGTTGGAAGGGGCCAAAAAACTTTGGGGGTATTGTTGATCTTGGACTCTTAAATTGTGTGTCCGTATTTTACAGCCATTAATACACTTTACATTTTTTCATAATTTCCCAAACTTAACGGTGCCATATATATTTTATGTCTATATCCTTCATATTAGCCTCATTTATTAATCTATGTAAATTTCTGACTAATGGATATTACGCACTGCCATAGGGTAAAAATCTAGTTTTAGAATGAGGTATTTATTAGAAACATTTTTATTGAGGTTGAACATACTTAATGCATTCATATTTATTCACATACCATATCCATTGCAGAGACACTAGCAGCATTTATACAAAATGAAATAACTATTCTATTGCATTTTATATGTCTGGGACCAATATATTTTGGTATTTCCAAATGGAAACACGTGATTGAGTGAAAATCCACAAAAACTGTTTTGATCATTATCTCCTAACTCACTCTTCACCTAAGCAGATGGATAAATGTATTATTGGATATGCTGCATAAAGCTAAAGACTTTGAAATTAATAGAGACCCAGTTGCCACAGGACACAACTACACCTAATGGGCTATTAAAAGATGATTAATAACTGCCCCAGTGGACTAGCAAAGATGAGGGCCATGACTGTGCATAAAAATGAAGAATTAATTTAACCGAGATCTGGGCAAAGAAAGGTTCTAGTCGCCGCTGCAGTGATGAGGCTGTACCACATGCTACAAAGAGCAGTCAGTTATATTAGGGACTGGGAATCCATGGGGATAGTTTTTGAGGACATCTGTTCTTTTGCCTTAACCTCAATTGACTCACTCTTTCAGTTTGAATTGTGTTTTTGCCTTGTATTTGCTACATACATTTGCTTGAAGTCAAATTTGGGTGAAAAAAAATGAATGAATTATAGCCTGAAAGGGGAAATATGTGAAAGATCTTTGAATAAGTGTTGTACAAATGCAATGATTATTAGTTATCATTTTCCCACTGATCATTTTGTAATATTTCTTGTTCTAAGAGGAATGCCCCATATCCCTATTTATTCCTATTAGAACACAAAATGAAGACCTTTAAAACATTACACTAATTGTGTTTACAATATTTTGGTATTCTCAGTCAGTTTCAGGTTAAATTCTCCTTTCCTCCATCACCAAGAGGCCCATCTACAGGGAGCTCAACTAACTTGGATGAATTTCTACCGGTTTTTAAATCTCTCAAACTCAAATTCCTTATTCAAACCTAATTTTCAGAAGCTTTTTCTTCCTTTATTCAGCAGTGCCCTTGCTGCCTAATGATGAATTATTATTACTTATTGGGCACTGACAGTGCACTAATGACAAGACATTCAGGAGCAGCAATTATCTGGGTTGTTTCATTATTTTAGTAGAAATGGTGTCACAGAATGGACAGCAAAGAGCTTGCTAAAGTAAAATGAGCTTCTGGTTCCACTTCCTAGAAGAAATAAGTTCCTGGTTTTAAAGGTACTGAACACTAGCACTGTAGACATTAGTAAGAAATACACTACCATGCATCAATCAATCAATAAATCATATTTATCGAGTGCTTACTGTGTGCAGAACACTGTACTAAGCATTTGAGAGAAAATGGTATAATAGAGTTGATAAATACGTTCCCTGCCCATAAAGAGCTTCTTATTAAAATAAATTATGGATATATGCTTGTGCTGAGGTGCTAAGGGTGGGATGAATAAAGGGTACAAGTCCAACTGCAAGTGAATTTGATGGATAAAGGAGAGAGAATAAGTGAAATGAGAGCTTAGTCAGTGAAGGATCTCTGGAGGAGATATGATTCTAATAAGGTTTTGAAGATGGGGAGAGTGATTGCCTGTTGATTATGAAGGGGAAGGGAGTTTCAGGGCAGAAGAACTATACTCTAGTGGAAAAACCACAGTGGAGTCAAAGAACTTGGGTTCTAATCCCTGCTACTCCACTTGCCTGCTGTGTGACCTTGGGCAAGTCATTTAACTTCTAATAATAATAATAATAATGGTATTTGTTAAGTGCTTACAATGTGCTGGGTAAATTGGTTCTCAGGGTGGACACAGTCCCTGTCCCATTTGGAGCTCACAGTCTAAATCCCCATTTTACAAATGAGGTAACTGAGTCACAGAGAAGTGAAGAGACTTGTCCAAGGTCACACAGCAGAAAATGACAGCTGGAATTAGAACTCAGGTCCTTCTGGCTCCCAGGCATATCTATCCACTACACCAGCTGAGTCTATGTGTCTCAGTTCCCTCATCTGAACAATGAGGATTCAATACCTGTTCTCCCTTCTACTTAGACTGTGAGTCCCATATGTGACCCAATTATCTTGATTGGCATTCAACAAATGTCATTACTGTTATTATTATTATTATTATTATTATTATTATTATTATTATTACTAATAGAAGCAGGATGTGGGGGAGGGATTGGTGTCGAGATAGATGGTAACAAAATACAATAAGTACGTTCAGGTTCAAGGAGCCAAGTGAATGACATAGTAGGAAATTAGTGAAGTAAGTTAGGAAGGGATAAAATAAAAGGTAGGGAGTTTCTGTTTGGTGTGGAGGTGGAAGGGCAACCACTGAAAATTCTTGAGGAGTGAGAAAACAAAGACTAAATGGTTTTGTAGAAAGATGCTCTGGGCAGCAGAGTGAAATATGGACTGGTGTGGGGAAAGACCAGGAGGCAGGGAGGTCAGTAAGGAGGCCGATGCGGTAACAGGATAGGATAAGTGATTAGATTAGCAGTCTGGATGGAAAGGAAAGGACAGATTTTAGCGTTATAAAGGTTGAACCGACAGATTGAATATGTGGATTGGATGAGAGAATTGAGTTGAAGATAACGTCAAAGTTATCAGTTTGTGAGACATGGAGGATAATGGTGCTGTCTATAGTAATGGAAAACTTGGGGAGGACAGGGTTTGGGTGGGAAGATGAGGAATTCTGTTTTGGAATGTTTAGTTTGAGGTGTTGGGGGATATCCAAGTAGAGAGGTCCTGAGGGCAGGAGGAAATACAAGGCTACAAATCAATCAATCGTATTTATTGAGCGCTTACTGTGTGCAGAGCACTGTACTAAGCGCTTGGGAAGTACAAGTTGGCAACATATAGAGACAGTCCCTACCCAACAGTGGGCTCACAGTCTAAAAGGGGGAGACAGAGAACAAAACCAAACATACTAACAAAATAAAATGAATAGAATAGATATGTACAAGTAAAATAAATAAATAAATAGAGAAGGACTTCTAATACAAAGAAGGAGAAAGATCAGGGCTGTAGATGTAGATTTGGGAATCATCCACATAGAGATGGTATTTGAAGCTATGGAGAGTTCTTCAAGGAAATGGGTAGATGGAGACTAGAAGAGAACCCAGAACTGAGACAAGGGACTTTCTCAGTTAGGAGGCGGGGTGCAGAGGAGGAACCCAGGAAAGAGATGGGGAAAAAACAGGTGACTAGGAGAAGAGCAAGGAGAGGACAGTGTCAGTGAAACCAAGGTTAAATAATATTTCCTGGAAAAGGCAGTGTATTGTATGGGGGTTGGTTATAGGCTTACCTTAAGAAATAATCAAAATCATGGGCCCAATGGAAACAGACATTATATGAAGTTGGAGAGATTGCTGCACTTGCAGAGAGTCCAAATAGAAAAAGCTGCTGGAAGGAAGGAAGCCATTTAGTCGGCTTTACACTATAACATCATAATGGCTTTAGCATTGAACAATCTGAGGAAAAAAAACTGAACTAAAAGCATCCAAAACAGGATGTTTAGATAGGGTTCTCTGAACATTTCCAAAAAATGATTGTTCATTAACAATAATTATAATAATAATGGTATTTGTTAAGCGCTTATTATGTGTCACGCACTGTACTAAGCGGTGGGGTAGATTCAAGGAAATCAGGCTGTCCCACATGGGGCTCAGTCTAAATCCCCATTTTACAGATGAGGTTACTGAGGCACAGAGAAGTTAGGTGGCTTGCCCAAGATCACACAGCAGAGAAGTGGCAGAGCAGGGATTAGAACCCGGTCCTCTCACTCCCAAGCCCATGCCCTTGCCACTTAGCCACGCTTGCCAGAGAACTCCATATGGGTCTAGTAATCAGGCCTATTCCTGTCTTTGCACAAATGTACATTTTTCATGATGATGATGATGGTATTTATTAAATCCTTTCTAGGTATCAAATCCTAAACTTATTTCTGGGGTTGGTCAAAATAAACAGATTGGACATAGCCCGTATCCCATATAAGGGCTCACATATCCTTAAGAAGGAGGGGACAACAAGTAATTTAATCCACATTTTAAAGATGAGTAAACTGTAGCACAGTGGAGTTAAGTGGCAAGACGTTAAGTGGTGGAGAGGGGAAATTAACTCAGGTCTCCCATTTTTCCGTCTTTTAAACATCAAGACGTGCTGCCTCCCCACTGCAGATGAGTAAAGACTTTGATCAATTAGCCAGGAATTTCAAGCAAAAATAAAAATATGCCTGCTTAATTCAGACCAGATTCTTCTTGAAGTCCTAATTTATCCAGATAGATTGTTACTGTATATGTAGCTTCTGTCATACATTTTCTCTGTGACTGTGTAAATGAATGATTGCTATCTTCCCCGCATTTGCAACTTTTTGACACTTGATCACTTACTGGTCATTGAATGAGCTCTTTTTTGGTGGTTATTGAATGAGCTCTTCTTTGGTGGCTAACTGCCCATGTCATTTTCAGAGATTGCTAATGATTCCATTTTTCTGAGTTTATCATAGCGAGGGTCAGATCTCTGAAAGCCTTTACCACTGAATCTAAGCCTGAAGGTAATCTTTAGCTGAAGTCAGCAATCTAGATGACTAAATTGACACCATACATCACTAGAACAAGAATGCTTGGACTATGCAAAATCTGGAGGGTGGACTCTAAAATCCAATTTGTGGATGACTTTCAACACATTTTGAACACTTGGAGCTATTATTTACCACTTGCACCTAGTTTGATATGTCTGTAGATCGGTTCCTTTGCAACTGGGCAACAACAATGCCATTCAGGGCAGAGGAACATCTAGAGGATCTATGGTAGGTGTCTAGTCAAGAGAGCCATAGGATATTTTTCAATTGTTTTACTGAGCCGTGCTCTCCTTTCTTTCTCTCTCTCTCTCTCCCTCTCTCTTTCTCTCTCTCTCTCTCCTTTTCTCTCCTCAATGGAACTTCCTCTTCCTTCACAAGTGGCAGACTACTGTTCTCCCCATTTTCAAGGCCCTTCTGAAATCACATTTCTCTCAGAGGCATTCCTTAACTAATTAATCTAAAGGTCCACACCCTATTCCACCCCACCACCTGTCACTTCAGCACTTCCACGACACCTAAACACCTGATTAATTGCACCCTTTCATTGCCTTATATCCAATATCTCTCTTCCTACCTGTAATTTATTTTAGGTTTTCTCTTTCCTGCTAGATTCTAAACACCTTGAGGGCAAGGATCCCTTTTATAACTCCAGTTACATCCTTCAAAGTGCACACTATCAAATGATTGATTGAATTTCAGTGACAAAGGTAGCTCCAAAATCAGAGAGATATAGCCAAGCCTAAAATGACCAGGAAAAAAGCTAGTTCCCCACAAACAGAAGGATCACATCATAATGTTCCAGAGCAGCTGCATCTCTTTGTTAGCACCAGAGACCGATGTTGAGATGTCCTGAGAAAAAGCACTAAAATCTAATTCTGGCCCCCTCCTCTTTAGGAGGTCCCTAGCCCTCAAGAAATACCCTAACACAATTCAGCCAACTAACTATCCAAACTATAAATTTGAAAGTTCAGAGGGTTAAACATCTGTCCTATTAATAAACCACCACCTATTTAGGTTTCCTTATGGTAAACCACTAAATAATAGGCTTCATTCTGTGGGGGTCACAGTTTATTTTTCAATTTCCCATTTTTAAATGTCCTATTACGCATTCAGTGGAAAACATAAAGTATGGTGAGGCCATGCTTATATGACAAATAGCTCATGAGGCATATTGATACACGGATGCAAACCAAAAATGACAACCAGTTCAGCAAACACATTCAATTGGTGAGGATTATTCAATTGCCCTTGAATGCAGCCATGAATTTCTTGGAATCACACATGGGAATTTTTGACGTTTCCTTCTCCTTCCCTAGGTGGATCATTTCTCCTGAATTTTTCAGTCACCTAATATGTATAGTATGGGCCCTACATAATAGAGAAGCAGTGTGGCTCAGTGGAAAGAGCATGGGTTTTGGAGTCAGAGGTCATTGGTACAAGTACCGGCCCTGTCACATGTCTGCTGTGTGACCTTGGGCAAGTCACTTAACTTCTCTGAGCCTCAGTTACCTCATCTGTAAAATGGGGATTAAGACTGGGAGCCCCACGTGGGACAACCTGCTCACCTTGTAACCCCCAGTGCTTAGAACAGTGCTTTGCACATAGTAAGTGCTTAACAAATGCCATTATTATTATTATTATAATGCAGCCTTGGCTTACTGGGGCTTGAACAGTCTGGCAACTTGCAAGAGAAGGGGAGAGAATCAACTGTCTCTGTGATATGTGATACAGATGGAAGCTAAGTAATAAATACATTTCCTCTCCTCTCCTTTCCTTTTCTCTCTTCCTCCCCGTCCCCACAACATCTGTATATATGTTTGTACAGATTTATTACTCTATTTTACTTGTACATATTTACTATTCTATTTATTTTGTCAATGATGTACATCTAGCTTTAATTCTATTTGTTTTGATGACTTGACACCTGTCCACATGTTTTGTTTTGTTGTCTGTCTCCCCCTTCTAGACTGTGAGCCCGTTGTTCGGTAGGGACCATCCCTGTATGTTTCCAACTTGTACTTCCCAAGCACTTAGTATAGTGCTCTGCACACAGTAAGCACTCAATAAATATGATTGAATGAATGAATGAAATTGAAATTTAGGACTCAAAACATAAAAAGACATAAACCAATCCAGCACTGGAAGTTTCAGGGTTATTTTCAAATTTCTTGCAAAAATATTACTCCACACCAAAATTGCTTTTACTTACCTTGGCAAGGTAAATGCTATTAAACTGCTTAGCTGCTATTATTCCCTACTTTAAAAAAGGATCATCTTTAAGATCAACTTGCAACCCAGCCATATGAATGAACCCACTACAAATTGCATTTATTTCCTAAAAATAATCAATCAATCAATCAATCGTATTTATTGAGCGTTTACTGTGTGCAGAGCACTGTACTAAGTGCTTGGGAAGAACAAGTCGGTAACACATAGAGACAGTCCCTACCCAACAGCAGGCTCACAGTCTAGAAGGGGAAGACAGAGAACAAAACCAAGCACACTAACAAAATAAAATAAATAGAATAGATATGTACAAGATAAATAAATAGAGTAATAAATATGTACAAACAATTATACATATATACAGGTACTGTGGGGAAGGGAAGGAGTTAAGATGGGGGATGGAGAGGGGGATGAGGGGGAAAGGAAGGAAGAGGCTCAGTCTGGGAAGGCCTCTTGGAGGAAAATGATTTACATAAAACATTTTTGTGCATTTTAAATACTTATAACTCCTAGCAATTTAGTTTTTTAGCAAACCTTAACATGCATTTCCATATGTGCTGCATAAATTACATAGTAAGTGCTTAGTACAGTGCTCTGCACACAGTAAGCGCTCAACAAATGCGATTGAATGAATGAATGAATAGTATTTTTTACATATTCAGTCACAGGTGCAATTCAATAACCTGAGATTATAAATAACAGCTTTGAGAGCTCCATTCCTTATGACAAAGCTCTAACCCCAGCAAGTATTTATAGCCAGTTTTATTTGCAGTTCTGGGTTTTGATGTTGGCGTATTACAGGGCTTAACAGGAATTGTTGATTTGTCAGTTGAGTGCAGGGTCATTGTTCACTTCCACAACTTGATCCAAAGCTCCCTAGACACTGGGCTTCTCTGGGGTTATTCCAGGACCAAAGACCCTCTTAGCTCCCTCCCTCCACCTTTACTCCTGGCAGTAGCTTCACTATTGTAAAGGAGTCCAGACACACTGACAGTAGCCCCTGGACAGTAGCTAGAAAGTTAGCAAGACTGGGGAGGTTTTCACCCAGGAGTGGAGTGGTCTGATCTCTTTTTGGTAAAGAGCAACTGAACAGTTCTTTTCTACTATATTTTGCCACCGTTTGAGTTTTGTCTTCTTTTAGCCTGTTTTTATTTTAATTGTTGCCATTACCTGCCCTCCCTTCTTGGAGATTGTGGCCAGGGATTGTGTGTGAATCAGGTTTCATCAATTCTTCCCAGTGCTTGTTACATTATATATGCTTAATAATTACTACTGATTATTGACTATTTACTTAGGCTATTTTTAAGAAATGTGTAGCCAGATATTTTTCTTTAATAATTGCCCCAAATAAAAAAACAAATCCCAATTCTTTGTTTCCTTGACACTACCAAATTTAGATTACAACTATAATCTTTACCCAAGGCAAATAATACCTATCCCAGAACAGTCATCCCTCCATGAAACTTTACTGAAACATAAAAATTATAGCAATAGCTTAGTAGCTCTTGCATTGGTATATTATAATGCTGATATTTCTGGCACCAATCTTTATATTTCATTTCTTGTTTATTTTCCCATGGCAGACTCTCTGTTTCAACATCGATTTTCCTGTTTATCTCCTCAGAGTTCTAATTTGCCTTTCATTACATAAAGTTCCAAGATCTAACCACAGAGAATAACCTTAGCCAGAGGGGAGGTCTGCAGGATGCCTTTGCTTTCCTCAGCTTAACACAAGCCACTCTATGGGAGGACCAGTGTCAAGATGTTCCTTTCATTTATTCCTAAGAGTAGATGACCCATCCTAAGAGAGAGCAATGAACCATGCTTCTTCGCAGTGTGATTCAAAAATAAAGTGTGTGGGAATGAATAAGCCAAAATTCTGTCCTTCATTATGATTTGGACTTTGGTTCTCTTTATTTAATTACATGTTTTAATAAAAGGGTTTATCTAGCATCCACAAAGTACTTATCAATTAATTACCCATGGAAATCTAGGACAAGTTATGTAGTAATAGTTATTATACCCAGGGCATTAGACATATGTTACATAAAAGATCCAGTCACCTTGAAATTATATTGGCCAAGCTGCTCTATAATACTGTTCAATACCAGTGTGAGCACTGGTGAAAAACCTTTGGAAAAAGAATAACATTTTCCAAACTGGGCAGACTAAATATACATTTCCTGTGATTCAGAAGAGTTTATGAACTCTTACCATTAATTTGAGAAATTTACCCAGAACATTGACAATCTTGGACCCAGAGTTTTCCATTCTATAGAGTAGGTGGATATATAGCCATGAAAATCATCATTTATCCAACAAAAATGAGTCCCTGTAAAATAGTTTAAAATTATGTAAACTTTAGATCTCAACACTCTTTCTTCCTTCTCTCACGAGTCACCTAGCAACTTTAAACATTTCTTTTCCAAGTTTCAAATTAGTACAAATCACAAAGAGAGAGGGCAGAGAAGGGGGGCAGGATGGAAAGGGAGAATGAGAGAGTGAGAGCAAGAGAGAGGGAAGGAGGGAGTTGAGAGGAAGAGAAAGAGGGAGATAGAGAAAGAAAGAGGTAAAGATGGGGGAAACAGAAGAGAGAGACAGAAGGGGCAGACAAAAGAAGAAGAAAGGGATGGAGAGGGAATGAGAGAGAGAAAAACAAACAAAAACTCAGAAAGGGCGACAGACAGACAAAGAATGACTTTCCATCAATTTGGAGACATGTGATGGATGGCTGCTTATTGGCACCAGGGAGTTGTAGTCCACTGATTAGACCCACAGGTCTGAAATCAGGTTTTCTTGGTTTGGGGTAAGAGGGCCGTGGACGTTGTATATATATACATGTTGATCTTATTTTTAAATTGAATCATTTAAAAATAACTGAATTCAATTTAAATTTTAAATTGAATCATGATATACGTTTCAATCAATCAATAAATCAATCAATAGTATTTAAAGAATGCTTACAGAATGCTTACAATGCAGAAAACTGTATTAAGTAAGAAGCTCTTGGGAGAGTTCAAAGGTATCAAGTTGGTAGGCATGATTCTCACCCTGAAAGAGCATAGAATCTAGTTGAAGGTGCTTACACTGGTATCCAACCTAAAACATAATAACCTCAGAAGATACAAAGAACTCCGAATCCTGAGTGTCTTTGGCAATATTCACCATTAAATCAACACAATTTGGCTTCCTGGTCACTTTTTGCCAAGCCCTCCCGTAGTATACTTCAGGCACAATACCTGAGCACACAACATTGTGTTCCTGAATGTCATTAGGACTGGGGTCTTCAGACCTGTCAGAGTACTTCTATACACCCCAGCGTTTAGTAGAGTGCCTGGAACATAGTAAGTGCTTTACAAATATCATAATTATTATTATTACTACAGCCCAGAGCCGTAGCTTTTACCAAACATATTTAGCCTTCTGCCTTTTTCAACCCTGGGAGTCATTATCAAAATCAGACACTCACCAACCTCTGCAAATGTCTATTTCTTGCTCTGTTTAAAGTAGAACAAAATGTTCTCATCTAGGGACATAGGGGATTTTTTTTTACTATACAGGACTAATTCATTCATTCAATCATATTTATTCATTCATTCATTCGATCGTATTTATTAAGCACTTACTGTGTGCAGAGCACTGCACTGAGCACTTGGGAAGTACAAGTTGGCAACATATAGAGACAGTCCCTACCCAACAACGGGCTCACAGTCTAGAAGGGGGAGACGGACAACAAAACATGTGGACAGGTGACAAGTCATCAGAATAAACAGAAATTAATCTAGATGCACATCATTAACAGAATAAATAGAATAGTAAATATTTACAAGTAAAATAAATAAAGTAATAAATCTGTACAAACATATATATAGTTGCTGTGGGGAGGGGAAGGAAGTAGGGTGGGGAGGATGGGGAGGAGGAGAGGAAAAAGGGGGCTCAGTCTGGGAAGGCCTCCTCGAAAAGGTGAGCTCTTAGTAGGGCTTTGAAGGGAGGAAGAGAGCCAGTCTGGCTGATGTACAGAGGGAGGGCATTCCAGGCCATGGGGAGGATGTGGGCCGGGGGTCGATGGCGGGACAGGCGAGAATGAGGTACAGTGAGGAGGTTAGTGTCAGAGGAGCGGAGGGTGCAGGCTGCGTTGTAGAAGGAGAGAAGGGAGGTGAAGTAGGAGGGGGAGAGGTGTTGGAGAGCCTTGAAGCCAAGAATGAGGAGCTTTTGCTTTATGTGTAGGTTGACTGGTAGCCACTGGAGATTTTTGAGGAGGGGAGTAACATGCCTTTAGCTGCCTTCGACACTGTGGACCACCTCCTTCTCCTCAACATGCTATCCTACCTTGGCTTCACAGACTCTGTCCTCTTCTCGTTCTTCTCTTATCTCTCCAGCCGTTCTTTCTCAGTCTCTTTTGCGGGCTCCTCCTCCCCCTCCCATCCCCTTACTGTAGGGGTTCCTCAAGGGTCAGTTCTTGGTCCCCTTTTGTTCTCTATCTACACTCACTCAGTGAACTCATTTGCTCCCACGGCTTCAACTATCATCTCTATGCTGATGACACCCAAATCTACATCTCTGCCCTTGCTCTCTCTCCCTCCCTTCAGGCTCAGGTCTCCTCCTGCCTTCAGAACATCTCCATCTGGATGCCTGCCCGCCATCTAAAACTCAGTATGTCCAAGACTGAACTCCTTATCTTCCCTCCCAAACCCTGCCCTCTCCCTGACTTTCCCATCACTGTAGACTGCACTACCACCCTTCCCATCTCACAAGCCCACAACCTTGGTGTCATCCTCGACTCTGCTCGCTCATTCACCCCTCACATCCAATCTATCTCCAAAACCTGCTGGTCTCACCTCTGCAACAGCACCAAGATCCGCCCTTTCCTCTCCATCCAAACCACTACCTTGCTGGTTCAGTCCCTTATCCTATCCTGACTGGATTACTGCATCAGCCTCCTCTCTGATCTCCCATCCTCCTGTCTCTCCCCACTTCAGTCTACACTTCACGCTGCTGCCTGGATTATCTTTGTGCAGAAACCCTCTGGGCATGTTACTCCCCTCCTCAAAAAGCTCCAGCGGCTGCCAGTCAACCTACACATCAAGCAAAAACTCCTCACTCTCGGCTTCAAAGCTCTCCATCACCTAGCCCCCTCCTACCTTACCTCCCTTTTCTCCTTCTACAGCCCAGCCTGCACCCTCTGCTACTCTGCCGCTAACCTTCTCACTGTGCCTCATTCTTGCCTGTCCCACTGTCAACTCCTGGCCCACATCCTCCCCCTGGCCTGGAATGCCCTTCCCTGTGCATCCACCAAGCTAGCTCTCTTCCTCCCTTCAAAGCCATACTGAGAGCTCACCTCCACCAGGAGGCCTTCCCAGACTGAGCCCCTTCTTTCCACTCCCCCTCCCCATCCCTACCGCCCTACCTACTTCCCCTCCCCGCAGCACCTGTATATATGTTTGTACAGATTTATTACTCTATTTATTTTACTTGTACACATTCACTATTCTGTTTATTTTGTTGATGATGTGCATCTAGCTTTATTTCTGTTTATTCTGATGACTTGACACCTGTCCACATGTTTTGTTTTGTTGTCTGTATCCCCCCTTATAGACTGTGAGCCCGTTGTTGGGTAGGGACCGTCTCTACATGTTGCCAACTTGTACTTCCCAAGTGCTTAGTACAGTGATCTGCACACCGTAAGCGCTCAATAAATATGATTGAATGAATGAATGAATGCCCAGAGCGTTTCTGCACAAAGATGATATGCGCAGCAGCGTGAAGTCTAGACTGAAGTGGGGAGAGACAGGAGGATGGGAGGTCAGAGAGGAGGCTGATGCAGTAATCCAGTCGGTATAGGATGAGAGATTGAACCAGCAAGGTAGCGGTTTGGATGGACAAGAAAGGGCAGATTTTGGCGATGTTGCGGAGGTGAGACTGGCAGGTTTTGGTGATGGATTGGATGTTAGGGGTGAATGAGAGAGCAGAGTCGAGGGTGACACCAAGGTTGCGGGGTTGTGAGACGGGAACGATGGTAGTGCCGTCTACAGTGACAGGAAAGTCAGGGAGGGGGCAGGGTTTGGGAGGGAAGATAAGGAGTTCAGTCTTGGAGTTTTAGATGGTGGGCAGACATCCAGATGGAGATGTCATGAAGGCAGAAGGAGACCCGAGCCTGAAGGGAAGGAGAGAGAGCAGGGGTAAATGTTTTTCTTCTAGACTGTGAGCCCACTGTTGGGTAGGGATTGTCTCTGTTGCTGAATTGTACTTTCCAAGCACTTAGTACAGTGCTCTGCACAAAGTAAGTGCTCAATAAATATGATTGAATGAATAAATAAGAGATTGCCAGCAGACCAACAGGGATAGCAGTTTGATAATATTGCAACAACGCAGTTATAAAAAAAAAAACAAATGCCCAGTAAAAACAGAAACTCAAAAGTGTAGGACAGTGGAACTCCCTAAATCCAAATGTGGTTTTACTGGAGAACTGTTGCTGAAATTTAATTGTGGATTAAGTAGAGTTTTTGAACTCCTGGTTATAGGAAAAACTTGCCGACTGATTTTCCTCTGCTTTCCATTTTGGTATCCCCTTTCATCAGTCTTCCTGGCAGTGTCATAACAGGGAAAGGTGCAAAATTGACAGGAAGGGGCCTGGAGATTGGCTGTGTTCTAAGGGCACAGTGAAGAATGGCTGCAAACCATTATTTATAACCTCCAGCAACAATCCATAAGGCAGTAGGCATGGCTTTGGTAAACTTTTGAATGTACTGAATATTTTTAATCCTCATATACAGTTGTAAGGAGTCACAAAGGATAGAGGAAAAAATTTAATACACTGTTTTTCTATTTCAAACAGTTACATGTGAGAGGAATAACTTGGCAAGGTGCACTATCTACAATTTTTTTTAACAAAATCCAGTACTGCATTTGGCTTCATGCACAATAAGCAATAATACCTTAACGTAGACAAACAATAATAGTTTTATTCTGTCATTACGAGAGACACTTTAATTTGAAAATTAAATTCAGTCCTGTTTTTCTTAGGTCTTTACAAGTCATTTCAAATGTAACATCTCTTGTAGCAATAGCTAAACAATACATTTATTCTTCTGGTCTTATTGTCAGAGTATTTAACACTTCAAGTATATTATACACTTCTGATGGTACATTGTGCACCTTGTACTATTCATAATTACTGCAATCTGTATAGCTACTAAGGCTGAAAAGGGTAACTGCCACTAGAAGTCTGTGAAAAGTGAATTAATTAATACATTTCATTATGAAAAGGAGAATTGTCAAAGTTCCTTTTTTCATGAAGCTCAGATGCTTTCTTCTTGTGTTACTTTTACATGAGTCTATCAGTGGTACCATCGAAAATCCAGTCAAACAGCTGGTGAGACTAAAAGAACCCAAGAGAATGACCCCTAAGAGAACTTTTGAAAGATCTCAAAGAGGAAAACCCAGTTGCAAAACAGATATTGGCAGAGTCAAAAAAGTATGTTTCTATCATCAGATTACTGTTGAGTTTTACAGGGTCAGCATGTGACACGTTCTTCTGCACTGGCTGTTGACTGGATTTCTCTTTGGAGGATAGATTGCAAGTCTTTTTTTTTCAGTTTCTCAAATCCTTTAGCCATTAGGGTGTGTTGGGTTCTTTGCAATGGGTCACTGTCTTCAATCAAAAGACTAGGAAGTCACCCACTTTACTGGAAACTTTCCTTCTGGTGGAATGTCCCGTGGAACCCTCTGTCAACACAGTGCTTGAATGAGAAACAATTTAATGGACAGTGCCACAGATAAGCAGATACAGATTCTGGGGCCCAGAGCCCACGATTGCCTCTGGTCTACTGGCCTCTGATGTTATAACAGTTTTTTCAAATTTAACAGTTTCTTCTCCTAGGTGCATTGAGATAGAAACAGAGAAGACAGAACAGTGGGGGCTGTGCTAACAGCATATCTCAGTGATATCCTCAGACCCAATTAACAAATCAATCAATGGTACTTTTTGAGTGCTTACTGTGTGCAGAGCACAGTATATGAGTGCTTGTGAGAGTAAAAAATGACAGTTGGTAGGCACTTTCCCTGTCCACAGGGAGCTTGCAGCCTAGAGGGGAAGACAGTCATTAAGATAGATGAATAAATTACAGATAGGTACATGAGTGCTGTGGGGTTATGTGTGGGATGCTTAAAAAGTCTACAAATCCAAGTTCAGAGTCAATGCAAAGGGAGAGGGAGTAGGGGGAAAAAGTGTTCATGCTCTGCACACAATAAGCGCTCAATAAATATGATTGAATGAATTCAGGGAAGCTTATTGGATGAGATGTGATATTAGAAGGTTGGGGGAATGGGGGTCTGTCATTTTTGAAGGGGGAAGGATTTTCAGGACCAACGGTGGATATGGGGAGGGCATCAGTGGTGAGATAGAAGAAATCAAAAGACAATACAAGTTGGTGTCAGAGGAGCAAAGAATTCATTCTGGGTTGTACTAGGAAATCAGTGAGGTATGGGAGGAGGGGGCAATCTTATTGGGTGCTTTAAAATAGATGCTAAGGAATTTCTGTTGGATGTGTAGATGTATGGGCAATCACTGGAGGGTCTTGAGGACTCATGTGAACTTGAGTGTTTTGTTAGAAAAATGATCCAGGCAGCAGAGTGAAGTAAGGATTGGAGTGGGAAAAGAAAAAAGACAGGGAAGTCACCGAGGATGCTGAAGCAGTAGTCAAGGCAGGATACATGGATCAGCATAGGAGAAATTTGGATGGAGGAAAAAGGGTGGATTTTAACAATGTGTGAAGATAGGTCTTACAAGATTTGGTAAAAGATTTAATATGTGGGTTGAATGAATGAGAGAAAAGAGTTGAGGATACTTCCAAGGTTTTGGGCTTGTGATATGGGAGGACAGTTGTGCCTTCTACAGTGATGGCAAAGACAGGAAGAGGACATCTTTGATGGAAAGATGAGGAGTTCAGTTTGGACATGTCAAGTCTGAGGTGTTGACAGGAAATCCAAATAGAGATAATAATAATAATGATGATGATGGCATTTATTAAGCGCTTACTATGTGCAAAGCACTGTTCTAAGCACTAGGGAGTTTACAAGGTGATCAGGTTATCCCACGGGGGGCTCACAGTCTTCATCCCCAGATGTAGAGAAGTAGCGTGGCTCAGTGGAAAGAGCACGGGCTTGGGAGTCAGAGGTCATGGGTTCAAATCCTGCCTCTGCCAATTGTCAGCTGTGTGACTTTGGGTAAGTTGCTTAACTTCTCTGGGCCTCATTTACCTCGTCTGTAAAGTGGGGGTGAAGACTGTGAACCCCACGTGGGGCAACCTGATCGCTTTGTATCCACCCCAGCGCTTAGAACAGTGCTTCACACATAGTAAGTGCTTAACAAATATCATCATTATTATTATTATGTCCTGAAGACAAGAGGATACTACCTTCCTTTGATGACCAAATGGATGCCCTCAATACCATCCTCTCTATTGGCCTCCACTCACTCATTCCCCTATCCCTTAGCCGATATACAACTAATCCACAACTCTGGATCTTCTCCAGTCTTCTTCCTTAGCTCCTGGCCACAATCTGAGCAGTGCCGATGGCAGAAATCTAGATACCAGGATGACTTTTCCCTCAAGGTTATTCTTACGCGCTTTAACTCTGACTCCTCTTCCCGGCAAAATTATTTCTCCATTCTTAATGACTCCCGTGCCCACTGCCTTCGCCAGTTGTTCCAGATGTTTAACTCCCTTCTCAAGTCTCTCAAGGCAGCTGAGAGGTTCAGGTGGATTAGGACAGAATGGAGACATTAGCAGCCTTAGAGAGGGCAGTTTCTGTGGATTGATGGAGCCGAAAGCCAGTTTGGAGGGGATCAAGGAGAGAATTAGAGGAGGGGAAGTAGAGGCAATGGGTGTAGACAACTCAAGGAGTTCAGAAAGGCATGGTAGGAGGGAGATAGGGTAATAATTGAAGGGAGTCTTGGGGACTAGTGAGGTTCTGGGGTTTTTTTGGATAGTGGATACATAGCATGTTTGAACGCAGTGGGAAAGAAGCAATTAGAAAGTGAGCAGTTAAAAATGGGAGTCAAGGAGGAAAGAACCAAGGGCACAAATGTTATGTTTAGGAGCAAAGGGCAGGGCAAAGATGGAGGGAATAGATTTTGAGAGGTGGTGGGAAATCCCTTCTTGAGATACGGCTGGTAAATATGGAAAGTCAGAGACAGAGGAAGAGGAGGGAGGGACTTTAGAGAAGAAGGATAGGTTATGTCTGATGATTACAGTTTTATCAAAATGTTCTGTGCTGCAAACTGTAGGATGAGAGTGAATGGAGAAGGAAAGGGGTGGGCAGGTGTAGAAGTGAAGGGGGGTGAGGGGTGGACAGGTGCAGAAAAGATGGGACCAGAGGAGTAAGGGGTAGAGGGATAAGCCCCAGGGAGAGTGAGGAGTGACGATTTTTATACTGTGAGCCTGTTGATGGGTAGGGACCGTCTCTGTATGTTGCCAACTTGTACTTCCCAAGCGCTTAGTACAGTGCTCTGCACACAGTAAATGCTCAATAAATATGATTGAATGAATGAGTCAAGAAAGTATGTGGCCCAAAACCATACTGCAGAGATATTAGTAATTTGCTCATTTTGTGTGTTGTTCACTAAGTCTGGAGACCCATTCCCTGAAGAGAGAAAAGCAGACACCAGATATACACTTTTAGATTGGCACTGGTGTCAGGAGACAATTGGGAACTTGGAATGGAAATCCTTTCCCAAACTTGAAGGTTTCTCTCTTTAGGCCTGACTATGGGTATAGACAACTCACTCACACTAAATTATTCTGGGTCCTAACACAATAATCACCAATATAAAGCCTGCAAAAGCAATCTCTTTTTCACTACCTTTTTCACTTTGAGCATTTGTGATCCTATAATCTCGAAGCGCTCTCTTCATGTCACAGCACCCTGGTGAGAAAGATATTAGTCTGAATCTCGGGTACTTAAACTGAAAAGAAAAGGATCTCATGTTGTCCCTTCCGGCAGGGTGCAAAATGAGATTGTGACATTACTGGGGCTTTTCAGCCCTAAATCCAGGCTTGAAAGAGCCTCTGGAGTCATTTTAGGAATGCCCAGACTCCCGCCAATCTCTGCTGGATCCTAAAGCCCTCTAATTTTTTCACTCTTTAAAGTAGATTTTGGGAGGCAACCTCACTGCTCCCCAAGTCCATGTACCCCTATTGCTGCCAGCACTCTGTAAAGGACATTAAGGACTAGCTTACCCCCCAACCTTCCCAGGGCTGGCTACAGAAAGCCCATGAGCAAACTGTTCCTTCTCATGCCCACAGCTTGCAAAGTCTACCCATCTCCCCAATACCCGAGCTTCTCTCCCAGCCTCCACTGTGGACAGACACATCTAAACTGTAAGCTCACTGTGGGCAGGGAATGTTTATTGTTGTATTGTTCCCTCCCAAGCACTTGGTACAGTTCTCTGTCCACTGCAAGCACTCAATAAATATGATTGAGTAAATAATAGCTTATATCTGAACAATACTTAAAAAGGTAACATATGAAAACAAATCCAGTTTATATCACCTTTCCTTGGATCTACTTCTTCTCCCCACACCCCAGAATCCTCTGTAGTTTCCTGTAGATCAAGTTCCTCTCCCACTCAAGGGCAGGAGGTTTGCTCTTCCAGAGTCCTAATGGCTCAACTCTGAATCTCCAGTCATTCTCTCCAGTCCCCTTCCTGAGCCCTGTGTCCACCCAGATTTCCCAGCACAAGTCCGCCCTATGTCCTGCTGTTCTAGCCCAACAACTTGCTTCATTTCACCTTATGATGGTGGAAAGTCTTCTCTTTCCCCCAACCTGGACCCTCTGATTCCTCCCCAGTCCCACTCTCTGATTGATTTAGATACATCTTCTAGGAGGGGCATCATAGAATGACTCTCCCAGTTTCTTCCTTCCTCTCTTAAGTGTAGGGAACAGCAGAACTGTGACTGAGAGAAGCAGCATGGATCAGCGGAAAGAGCATGGGCTTTGGAGTTAGAGGTCATGGGCTCAAATCCCGGCTCCGCCAATTGTCAGCTGTGTGGGCAAGTCACTTAACTTCCCTGAACCTCAGTTGCCTCATCTGTAAAATGGGGATTAAAACTGTGAGCCCCCCGTGGGACACCCTGATCACCTTGTAACCTCCCCAGCGCTTAGAACAGTGCTTTGCACGTAGTAAGTGCTTGATAAATGTCATTATTATTGTTATTATTTGGATACAGCTTCTAGGAGGGGCACTATGGAGTGACTCTCCTGGTTTCTTCCTCCCTCTCCAAAGTGTAGGGAACAGCAGAACTGTTTGTCACAGAGGTCTAGTAAAACCCCAGAAGAACTCATTATGCATTTTATATAGGAGCAAGAACCAGCTTTGTATTTGGGGGTTACAACTGGAGATAGAACAGGGATATCCTGCAAGAAATTTGACCTGAAATCTGTTATTCTTCCACTTCCTTCATGCATATGGCAAGCTGAATAATGCAAAGCTGCCAATATTCAGTGAGCATCCTAGAGAGAAGCAATGGAGAAGAGCACAGGACTGGGAGTTAGGAAATCTGGGTTTTAATCCTGGCTCTGTCACTGTATAATTTTGGGCAAGTCACTTAACTTCTTTAGGCCTCAATTTCCTCATTTGTAAAATAGGGATTAAATTATCAATTTTTCCTCCTCTGTAGACTCTGAGTTCCATGTGGGCCAGGGACTGTCTTTAGTCTCATTACATTATAACTACCCAAGCAATTGGCAAATAAACACTTAATAAATATTGTTATTTTATTATTATCATTATCAGCATCATACTCCCCCTAAGCACTTAGTTTAGTGCTCTATATACTGTCTACTCTTGTTTTATGCTGTCAACTCCAAGGACACATTTCTCCCAGAATACCCCACACCTCCATCTGCAAACGTTCTGGTAGTGTATCTCTAGAGTTTTCTTGTAAGAATACAGAAGTGGTCTACCGTTGCCTTCTTCCATGAAGTGAACTTGAGTCTCCACCCTCGACTCTCTCCTATGCCGCCGCTGCCCAGCAGACTCAAAAAAGTCCTTGAATGATTGACTGATTGATTGATTGATTGATAAAGGATGTAAGGACTGCTAGACCCCTGCTCTAGCTTGTCAACTTCCAATGTCACCTTCTCAGAGATTAAAAGGTAAGTAATTTAAAAAGCAGCATTTAGTTTCATCTTGGCGCCTAACAATTCTCAATCAAGCATGCATTTTAACTCGTAGTTCATGAAAGGAGAGTTTTCATCAGTGTCTCTTCTAGAATTTACCATGGGCTACATTCAGTCACATGAAATTGCTAAAAGAACCACAAATGCATTTGCATAAAATGTTCTATAATTTATCTCTTCTACAAACACATGCAGGCATTTTTTAAGTCAAAAGATGATTATGGCCACCCTTGATTTTGTGGTTTCTTTGCTTTACTTTTGTAAGCTTGTTGTGGACAAGGAGCCAATCTGTTTATTGCTATATTGTATGCTCCTAAGTGCTTAGTACAGTGCTCATCACACAGTAAGCACTCAGTGAATATAACTGAATGAATGAATGGCTATTGTAGTCTTTCAAATGATTAGTACAGTGCTCTGCAACACAGTAAGTGTTCAATAAATAACATGGATTCTTTGAATTGATTTTCTCTCTCTATTCCTCCCTGTGCCCATATATATTAGGCAGAAAAAGTATTCAGTTGATAAACAGCATGGCCTAGTAGTTAAAGCAGGATCCTGGGAATCAGAAGCATATGGGTTCTAATCTCAGCTCTGCCACTTGTCTGCTTTGTGATCTTGGGCAAGTCACTTAAGTTCTCCAAACCCATTGCCTCATCTGTAAAAGGGGAGTTTAGACTATAAATCCTATATGGGATATGAACTATTTCAACCTGATTAGCTTGTATTTTCCCTAGTGTTTAGTACATTTCCTGGAACATAGTCAGCACTTAACAAATACCATTAAAAAGAAAAAAAGAGAATAGAGATCTGAGTGGCCCCCTGTAGAATGAGTTGGTCAAACATTGTCTCAGGAGTTGGTCCTCACTGTCTTCTCTACTGCCACTTCCAGAGGCTAGGCGGTTGCTTTTATCGAAGTTGAAATTCTCCCTCCAGACTCACTGCAAGCCCAACCTCTGCCTATTCCCGGATCACATACTCCTCCTTTCTGTTAGGCTACTCCCCCCCCCCCCCCCCCCCCCCCCAATTTTTAATTCTACCGGCAGCATGGCCATGTAATGGAAAAAGAGACCAGGAAAGCCCAAGGAAGTGTCTGGCTCAGTCCACATCTGGTCAAAGCTATTATCGCTTCTCCTACATCAGATTTATTCTTTTCTCTGCTTCAGCAGCTTATCATAGAGCTAAGGATGACTCCTTCTTTCTCTCTCACCCCACTGACACAGTCTTCCTCATCTGTCTCAAATTTCTCAGGAACAGAGACTGACTCTGAGAGGAAGATGTAAAGAGACTCAGAGAAAGGGTGTTGAGGCAACCAGCAAAAGCCCCCCCCAAACTTTGTGCCATAGTTTTCAGAAAGCAGATCAAAAGTTGAGGGGTCATCTTTGTTTCTTTCATAAACTAATCACTTCACAGTTGGGGTGGAGGAGGGACTATTTCAGCAAATGGCAAACTGTGTTAATGGCAGTTGGTGAGCAACTTAATTATTCTCCCAATTTCCAAAGGCAATGATCTATCACATTAATACTTTTGCTTTGCTTTTCCTTCACACCAGTCGTTGAAAGTGAAATTATGTCTTAACCCCCAGTGTGTTCGGTTAGGTGACATAAATTATACTCCTGAACCATTTGCAACACCATCCAATAGGAAAAGGAGCTGAACATATATAATAATTCTGCAGCACTAACTCCCAACTGACCTGAACACAGAGAAGGGGGTAATCTAGAACTACTCCCGGCTTTACTATGTGTCTGCTGTGTGACCTTGGGCAAGTCACTTAGTTTCTCTGATGCTAATACTCTAAACCTCGTGGATTGTGTACAACCTCATTATGTTCTATCTACCCCAGAACTTAGTGCAGTGCCTGGCACTGGACTAAACACTCGTGACTAAACACCTGGCATGTAGTAAGCGCTTGACAAATACCATAAAACAACAACTACTACAACAACAAAAAAACCTATCTCTTCCTTGGAATCAATTTCCATTACTAGGTATGCCCATAACTGGCTGTTCCTTCTCTGGAAAGATGAAGTTTATTAGAAAAACTGCAAGTCATATCACCATCTGGATCTTAGTGCTTCCTTTCCCCACCTGCCAAGGGAATAGCTTGGTTAGAGATATTAAGAAGAAATAGTTTGTGTGTATGTATTAACACCTAGATTTCTGAAAGTGTGGCATATTATAAATCTGAAATATCATCATAGGGTCAAATTTCAGACTTCAATGTATAGTTATAAGCCCAGTCCTTCCCTAATGTGAAGAGTGTATAAGTTTTGCTCTGCCAAGTTGTACAAGAAAAATTTGTTGTAGATACCCAGAAAATGTCTGTATCTTAGTTTACTGTACCTTTGCTTCAGTCGATCAATCAGTCAATCAATTCATTCATTCAGTCGTATTTATTGAGCGTTTCTGTGTGCACAGCATTATACTAATGGTGTTTACTGAGTGTTTTCTCTGTGCAAAGCATTGTACTAAATGCTTGGGTTGGTAGATACATTACCTGAGCACAGTGAGCTTACAGTCTAGAGGGACTGAAGTTCCACACAACTTCAAGAATTTTAAATTTTGCATCCTTCATAATGGAGGAGGATTGAGGTATAATTAATGTTACTAAGTGTGTGTGGTTTATCATCTCTATGTGGCTGTTTCCTAAATCTACTTCTCCAGACCTGTGGTTACCCATCTACCTCCCCATCCAACAGAAACTCCTTACCATTGGTTTTAAAGCACTGAATCATCTTGTGTCTTCCTATATTAGCTTGCTGATTTCCTACTCCAATCTAGCCCTCACCCTTCACTTCTACAACCCCAATTTACTCACTGTACCTCAATCTTGTCTATCTCATTGCTGACCAAATTGCCAAAGCCCTCCCTCTGGCCTGGAACTCCTTACCCCCTTCATATATAACTCTCCCCACCTATCAAACCTTATTATAAAATCACATTTCCTCCAAGAGCCTTCACCAATGAAGCCCACATTTTCACTACTTCCTCTCCCTTCTGAACCAACTATGCACTTAGAGTTGTACCCTTTAAGCTCTTGACATTCACTCCATCTCTCTCCTACAGCACTTATATATGATCCTTAATGTATTTTAAAGTTTGTCTCCCCCTCTAGACTTGGTGGCATTCTCCTTGACTCTTGGTATTGTCCTGGACTCCTCTCTCTTCTTCCACTAAATATCCAAGCCATCACTAAATCCTGTCAGTTCTACCTTCACGACATTGCCAAAATCCACCCCTTCCTCTCCGTCCAAACTGCTACCACATTAATGCAAGCACTTATCCTGCCTTGATTATTGTACCAGCCTCCTTGCTGACCTCCATGCCTCCTCTCTCTCCTCACTCCAGTCCATACTCCATTATGCTTCATTTCCTTCAAAAATGTTCAGACCATGTTTCCCCACTCCTCAAGAAAGTCTAGTGGTTGACGGTCCACCTCTGCATTAAAAATAAACTCCTCACCATTGGCTTTAAAGCACTTAGTCACTTTGCCCCCTCCTACCTCACCTCGCTACTCTCCTATGACAAGCCAGCCCACACACTTTTTTCCTCTAATGCTAACCTTCTCACTGTACCTTGTTCTTGTCTATCTTGCCTCCAACCTCTCACCCACATCCTCCTTCTGGCCTGGAATGTCCTCCCTCCTCATATCAGATAGTTAATAATAATGGCTTTTATTAAGCGCTTACTATGTGCAAAGTACTGTTCCAAGCGCTGGGGAGGTTACAAGGTGATCAGGGTGTCCCAAGTGGGGCTCACAGTCTTCATCCCCATTTTACAGATGAGGTAACTGAGACACAGAGAAGTGAAATGACTTGTCCAAAGTCACAAAGCTGACAAGTGGTGGAGCCAGGATTTGAACCCATGACCTCTGACTCCTGAGCCTCGCTGCTTCTCTAATTGCTCAGGTAATTGCTCTCCTCCACTTCATAACCTTATTGAAGGCACATCTCCTCCAAGAAGCCTTCCATGACTAAGTTCTTCTCTCCTCTTCTCCCACTTCCTTCTGCACCACTCCTATTTGCTCCTTCATTCATCTTCCCTACCATCCCCATGGCATATATGTGTCTATATCTGTAATTTATTTATGTATTTATATTTATGTCTGTCTTCCTCTCTAGACTGCGAGCTCATGGGCAGGAATGTGTCTGTTTGTTGCTATATTGTACTCTCCCAAGCGCTTAGTACAGTGCTTTGCACACAGTAAGCACTCAATAAATACAATTGAATGAATGAATGCTGGGCTGGGAACATTTTTACCAACTCTGTTGTATTGTACTCTCCCAAGGGTTTAGTTTAGTATTCTGCACACAATATGTTCTCAATCTATACTGTTATTTGATTGCTTAATTGGTTGATTTACTCCATTTATGTTGTGTTGCAACTCAGGCTGCTTATTTATTTTCTGTGAAAGAATAGGTTGTTTGTATAAAATAATAATAATAATTGCAATAGTAATTTTGGTATTGGTTATGGGCTTATTACATGTCAAGCACTTTACTAAGTGCTGGGTTGGATACAAGCTAATCAGATTGGGCACAGTACCATATGGGCTCATCTTCTAAGTAGGAGGAAAAATAGATACTAAATCCCCATTTTACTGATGAGAAAACTGAGGTAAAGAGAAGTCAAGTGACTTACCCAAGGTTGTGACACACAGGCAGGCTGTGGAGCTAGGATTAGAATCCAGGTCCTCTGACACCAAGGTCCATACTCTTTCCATTATTAGACCATGCTCCTTCTGGGAATCAGAAATTCACTTATTTTCCAAGATGCATCTCATAACTCTACCAACTCTTCTTCCACTTAGAACAAATATGCACTTATATTGCAATTTCTTTTGAAGTTTGAATCACAAAGAAAGAAAGCTTTTCTTCACGCACTATATATTTTGGTACCACCAGGAGAACATCGAACAAATGAAACAGGGCACGGCAACAGATATTCAGAATTTTTGAAATGAGATTTTGATATGCAGTGAAAATATGGTCATCCCATGATTATATCAAAAGTAAAAACAAATTAGTTTGCAAGTTAGTGTGGTCTTATGGAAAAATCCTGATTTGGGGATTTGGAGGTATGGTTTCTGTTTCCAGCTCTGCCCACTTAGAAACCAGGTGACAAACACTTTTTCCCATCTTTAAGCACTGTCTCTCCCTCCTTTCCAGTATCACTATCATTGTTAGTGTTATTATCATTATCGTTGTGACTGTATTTGTTGAGAAATATAAGGGTAAATGGTCTTTCCAGTTTGCTCTGATATGGATGGAGTGAGTTGATATGTCAGAAAGAGCCACCTTTGTCCTGTCAGGCTGTTTCCTCCCATCACCTCAGCCTGATGTCCAGTGGGGCTTCAGCATGAACCAAAAACCTCTCCTATTTCTTCTGCAGTTCCATTCTCTGCTTCCTCCTCCCAGCCTATACTGCAGGCTCAGCCAGCCATGAACCTCAGCCAAGGCCTTTCGTCAGATCTTTCTGTGGACTAAGGATGTGAGGTCCCACCCTCTTCAGCCCCTTGCTGTGCCAGGTGAAGTTGATTGAATATAAAGAAAAAAGTTAGACGAAGATTTCTAACCCAGAAAATGTCATTTTTTCCAACTGTTTTATTATTCCTTACCTGTTGAGAGAAAAGTGATTAAGCTGTAAGTGTTAGTTTTACTTGCAGGGCTAGAAGAAAGAGTGCATGCATGTGGAACAGTTTTGCTCTGTGATTAGCTAATGAAGCAGACGAAAGAGGAACGTTGATGGGGGAGAAGAAATAACTATCTCCAGCCGGGATGTCAAGTGAGCCAATACACTCACTGGAGTCTCCTAGTCTCTTTCTCCATTGGAATAAGAAGATTATCTTGTGGTGTATAGTTTTGTGTTGGCTGCACTTTGTGAAATTACTTCCTTTTTTAGTGTCCCTAATCACCGACAACTCCTCACTTAAACAAGAGTCCAATTCTATTTGTTCAACCATCCTACTGAAATTAAAACATATATAATTGAGTTAAAAGCAGTGCAGAATTCAAATAAATGATGAATCAGTTCATCAAATAATACTTTTAAAGTATCAGTTGGTGACATTGTGTGAATTGTACAAATTGCCACAATCCCTATATTTAGGATTTGTATTGGGTAATAATAATACTTAACAATTATGATATTTGTTAAGAGCTTACTATGTGCCAAGCACTGTTCTAAGCACTGAGGTAGATACAAGGTAATCAAGTTGTCCCACTTGGGGCTCACAATCTTAATCCCCATTTTACAGATGAGGTAACTGAGGCACAGAGAAGTTAAGTGACTTACTCAAAGTCACACAGGTGACAAGTGGTGGAGCCAGGATTAGAACACATGGCCTCTGACTCCTAAATCCGTGCTCTTTCCACTAAGCCAAGCTGTTTCTTGTATGTGTGTGTGTGTGTGTGTGTGTGTGCTGACACACCCTGAAGGAGGAGGTTAAAAATAATAATAATGGCATTTATTAAGCACTTACTATGTGCAAAGCACTGTTCTAAGCACTGGGGAGGTTACATGGTGATCAGGTTGTCCCATGAGGGGCTCACAGTCTTAATCCCCATTTTACAGATGAGAGAAGTTAAGTGACTTGCCCAAAGTCACAAAGCTGACAATTGGCGGAGTCGGGATTTGAACCCCTGACCTCTGACTCCAAAGCCCGTGCTCTTTCCACTGAGCCACGCTGCTTCTCAGCCACACTGCTTCTCAGCGTGGGCACTTAGATCCAAGAGCAGAAGAATGAAACAAACGGACTCCTGAGTTTCACTACAAAAACTAGGCTTTAATGTGTAAACCTATGAAAAGCTATGGCTTCAGAATATAGATAAACCCACCATAAAAAGCTATGGATCCAGTGTACAAAAAATACATCTCCTAGGGTCTCACAAGAAAAGTTATCATATATTACATCCCCTAGAGTTCCAATGTCTTGCCCCAACATGGAGCAGTTCTATGTATGCACCAAACCCCGTCCCATATGGGCAGGTCTTCAAATCCCTTTTCCTTTCTGGTACTCAGTGGGTCCTCTAGTGAGTCTTGGACTGGGCATCCCCGGGTGAGCCAAGCATACTCCGGGCTGTTCTAACCTCCCATGTAGTTGGCAAGCAGCAGCAGTGTACCCATATGCACCTGGTTTTATGGAGGGGATGTGGATGTAGGGGGATCCCCTCGTCCCCCTCTCCATCCCCCCCATCTTACCTCCTTCCCTTCCCCACAGCACCTGTATATATGTTTGTACCTATTTATTACTCTATTTATTTTACTTGTACATATCTATTCTATTTATTTTATTTTGTTAGTATGTTTGGTTTTGTTCTCTGTCTCCCCCTTTTTAGACTGTGAGCCCACTGTTGGGTAGGGACTGTCTCTATATGTTGCCAATTTGTACTTCCCAAGCGCTTAGTACAGTGCTCTGCACACAGTAAGTGCTCAATAAATACGATTGATGATGATGATGATGATGATGTAGAAGTTGGGCATCTGTATTCCTCTGACCAACGGACAAGCTTACCATAACACTGCCATGTTTTGGAAAAGATTGTCTGCCTGTAATGTATGGCATAGAGCTTCTTCTGTATTGACCCTAATCTACATATAAACATCTCATGGAAATGGCAGGCAGGGAAGGTTTGGGGAATTTGGGTGAGATGTTTAGTCAGTATTAAGTGCAACCTTGGGCTATGTCGGCAAGCTGTGGCCTCAAACTACTAGCTGTTCGTTACCCATACATAAACAACTCAGAGCATGTAACAATTCCTGGATAACAGAGGAGATGGTGGGCCTTTCCAAAATGGGGTCAGTTTGGCTCACTCTCGTCAGGTGACTGGACATATCTCAGTGTATATATGTTTCTATTCTGGTTAGATTATTATACAAGCTTAAATACAGGGATTGTGGCAATTAATAAATCCTTTGGTTATAAGTATATATATATAAGTATACGTTAATGTTAATAAGTATAAGTAATGTTATTAGTATATAACATTTTATATGGATATACTTGCACACACACACACACACACACACACACACATGAGTATATGACGCATGAGTATATGAAACTGAGAAGTTGGACACAACAAAAGCCAAGCTTAGAGAAGCAGCGTGGCTCAGTGGAAAGAGCCCGGGCTTCGGAGTCAGAGGTCATGGGTTCAAATCCTGGCTCCGCCACTTGTCAGCTATGTGACTTTGGGCAAGTCACTTAGCTTCTCTGTGCCTCAGTGACCTCATCTGTAAAATGGGGATGAAGACTGTGAGCCCCCCGTGGGACAACGTGATCACCTTGTAACCTCCCCAAGCGCTTAGAACTGTGCTTGGCACATAGTAAGTGCTTAATAAATGCCAACATTATTATATATTATTATAATATACCTGACCTAATTCTTTTCAGCACTGCTGCCTCATCCCCCTGACTTGGAAAGAGAAAATGTACGCAAATAGGTAGGGTTGCCCTCTAACTCAGTTTTGTAATGCATGAAGGAGTTCTGGCTCACCTGCTGAATTTTCACTTCCCATGGATGAAGGGTGTGAAGGTGGAGCAGGAGGGATGGAGTGGGAGCGGAAGCCTCTTTACATCCTGGATTAAGCCTTACCAGTGTCAAAAAGTGGAATGGTCAAATCCCAGGAAGAAGACTAAAATGACTTTCTCAGTTTCAGAGGTCAATGATCCTGTGATTTGCATGGGCATGCGGTCCAGGAATGCAGAAATTCCTCCCCTGCAGCCCTTGCATGGCTGGAAACCTATGCTTCTCAGCAGAAACAATGGTGCAGATAATGTCTTCATTCAATTTCATTCAATCAGTAATATTTATTGAGCACTTACTGTGTGCAGAGCAAATCAAGCGGAGAAATACTCTGCCCCAAGAGCAAATGGGGCTTAGGGGTGTCAAGGGTAGAGCCAGCAATTCTCCAGGGAAGGATTCAGCTATGTCATCACCTACAAGGGAAATCAATGAAAGGGTGTAAAATAGAAAGAGAATGATCTTGGGAATCAGAAAACCTGAGTTCTAAACCCAACTCTGCCACTTGCCTGCTGTGTGACATTGTCATTTCACTTTTCTTTGCCGCTGTTTCCTCATCTGTAAAATATGGAAAAAATACCTGTTCCTCCTCCCTCTTATACTGTGATCCCCACATGGGACAGAGACTGTGTATGCTTTGATTATATTGTATCTACCCTAGTGCTTACCATACTGCTTGTCTCACTATAAACACATAATAAATGTCATCAACAATAAATGCTTTGTGTGTTTAGGATAGATTTTGCTTTCTGGTGTGCAGACAGCTGATTAATTTTTTTTTGAGGAAGAATTTAGTATCATTTTTTGGTACCAAGGAGGAAGTGACTGGGGTAGTCTTTGTGACTGTGAACCCACTGTTGGGTAGGGACTGTCTCTATATGTTGCCAACTTGTACTTCCCAAGCGCTTAGTACAGTGCTCTGCACACAGTAAGTGCTCAATAAATATGATTGATTGATTGATTGATTGGAAGAACTAGAATTTAAAGGTAACTTTCCCCTCTAGACTGTAAGGCTCCTTGAGGGCAGGGAAAGTTTCTACCTATTTGTATTTGCCCAAGTGATTAATACAGTGCTTTGCACACTATAAGTGCTCAATAAATGCAATTGATTGATTGATTGACTTTGCAATCTAGGGGCAAAGGGAACTTGGTGGAGTTGGGGAGAGGAGCCTCCCAAAGAGAATAGAGTGTGTGAAGATCAGTTATTGGGAAGGGGTACATGACACGGATGAACTTTACATAAGACTGTGTCTGGGGCAAACTATCCGATCTACCAATCCCTAGTAGTAGGGGTTGAATTATGAAACAACATGGAGTTATGTTCCCTATTGTTGACATCTGCCAGTCATGTGATGAAATCTGGAACCAGCCTGGAGCCCAACCCCAGTCCTTGCCCTGCCTCTACCATCCATACATGACCCTAGCAGAGGAAACTGCATGTCAGAGACTCCATCCTCTAAGCCTATACATTCTGCAGAGAAGCAGCGTTGCTCAGTAGAAAGAGCCCGGGCTTTGGAGTCAGAGGTCATGAGTTCAAATCCCGGCTCCGCTGTCAGCTGTGTGACTTTGGGCAAGTCACTTCTCTGTGCCTCAGTTCCCTCATCTGTAAAATGGGGATTAAGACTGTGAGCCCCTTGTGGGACAAGCTGATCACCTTGTAACCTCCCTACCGCTTAGAAGAGTGCTTTGCACATAGTAAGTGCTTAATAAATGCCATCATTATTATTATACCTGCAGGAAGCTGAGGGTGAAGGCTAAGAGAGGACCACTGTCCTTGCTCCATCCCACAACCTCTATTGGTAGGTGACTTTGGTCTTGACCGTTAGGTGGGGCTACAAGTGGGGAAAGGTGGAAGGGGAGTTAGAGGAGCTTTGGTTGTGACTAAGTTTAAAATAAGAGTTTAGAAAAGAAAGAACAAATACAGTTAGTATTAAAGTCCCATGGGAGAGGATGCTGAGAGGGATAGGGAGTCAGGGAAGTAGAAGCAGAAGTCAACCTATGAATCAAGCAAAAACTCCTCACATTCGGCTTTAAGGCTGTCCATCTCCTCGCCCCCTCCTACCTCACCTCCCTTCTCTCCTTCTCCAGCCCAGCCCACACTCTCCGCTCCTCTGCCGCTAACTTCCTCCCTGTACCTTGTTCTCGTCTGTCCCTCTGTCAACCCCTGGTCCACGTCCTTCCCCTGGCCTGGAATGCCCTCCCTCCACACATCCGCCAAGCTAGCTCTCTTCCTCCCTTCAAAGCCCTACTGAGAGCTCACCTCCTCCAAGAGGCCTTCCCAGACTGAGCCCCATTTTTCCTCTCCTCCTCCCCATCCCCCCTGGCCTACCTCCTGCCCCTCTCCACAGCACTTGTATATATATTTGTACAGATTTATTACTCTATTTCACTTTTACACATTTACTATTCTATTTTGTTAATGATGTGCATATAGCTTTAATTTTATTTCTTCTGACGACTTTGACACCTGTCTACATATTTTGTTTTGTTGTCTGTCTCCCCCTTCTAGACTGTGAGCCCACTGTTGGGTGGGGACCATCTCTATATGTTGCTAACTTGTACTTCCAAGCACTTAGTACAGTGCTCTGCACACAGTAAGTGCTCAATAAATACGAATAAATGAATGGAAGTATAGGCATTTCTTGAAATAATGCAGTGCAATAGGCCAAGAGCTGAGTTTGACGTACAGGAAAGGATTGGATGGGAGGGGCGGTGTTGGTATGGAATTTACAGTGTAATTTACATTTCCTTGGTTCAGCCATCCTGAGATCCCTTCTTTAGGGAAATCAGTCTTCACATTGTTCCTCAAGAAGAGAAAATTAATCTGTTCAGGTATTGCAGCTCACCACACCTGAACCAACAGACAAGCAATCGCACTTGCCATTTAAATAATCTGTGCAGATCTTGAGCTGACCTGAGCAGCTATTTCACTACTCATAAGCAGTCTTCCCTCCTGATATAGTTCTCCAAGAGATTGAACTCATTGTGATTAATCACATAAGCATCTGAATGAGTGTGATGAGAAATTCATTTGCGGACTCTGTGTGAAGATTAATCTACTCATAATTCAACACTTCTTCAGTGTCCTCTAATACATTTTGGAAGTGATGGTCAAGGGCCTAATTGTTCTTTAACACTATTCCTTGGTGGCCTTGGAGGTGATGACTTTGCCCTGACATCTTTCCACTATAATATTGATGTTGAGCCCAACTCTCCTAATATTGACTCTTTGGGGAACGGCAATGCACACTCAATGGGTGTCTTCCTCCTTCCCATTCCTGATTATCTGCTTGACTCCAACTTACAAATATGCTGGTTTCTAGTAGGTAATCCCCATCCGATCCCTCACAGGGTCACACCTGGAGAGCGCCCAGTACTCCACCAGTCTCGACTTTGGGAGGGAGAGTCAAGCAGAGGCCTACCCAATCCATTCCTAGCTTGGGCAGTGGCTAGTGAGTGGAAGGCAATCTGCTACAAGTCAAAACTCACCTGTGCTGGGCAGCAGTGACACGGAGAGAGTCAAGGGTGGAGACAAGTTGACTGTGCGGAAGGAGACAATGGTAAACCACTTCTGTATTTTTACCAAGAAAACTCTACGGGTACACTACCAGAACGATTGCAGGTGGAGAGTGGGGCGTTCTGGGAGAGAAGTGTCCATCGCGTCACTATGGATCAGAGACGATTCGACAGCATAAGACAAGACAAGATCCCTATCAGATGAGTTGCCTGTATTTCACAGTCCACTTGCCTGTATTTCACTCCACTCCCTAACAATCCCTAACAACATTGCTCCATGGGCCACAAGGCTTTGGAGATAAAACTGTGGATCAATGGCTATGCTCCCACTGCCCTGCTCCTATGAATGTTCCCCTCAAAACATCCATAGTTTCAAACTTGATCCAGTGCACTAATGTTTCATGTCTGCATGCAGCTGAAGATGAATTCCTCTCAAACTTATGTCCATGAAAGGAGCCCTCTTTTTATACTGATCGTCAGCACTTTTGACCTCTCTAGTTGTATATATTTTTATGTTTGTCACTCCAGTAAGAGTATAAACTCCTTGTGGCCTGGGAACCTGTCGCCCTCATATTTCAACCCCTTCTCATCCCTTCACTGATTCTCGGGGACTTCAATATCCATGTGCATGTTCCCAAGGACTTTACCACTTCCTGCTTGCCATGACACCACATCACACTCCAACTGTCACCCTCTCTCCCTCCAACCATGCTTCTCCAAACTTCTCAAGCCAGTTGTTTATACTCACTGCTTCCGCTCCCGCTCCTCCAACTCTTTCCTCCACCTACCTTCCGTTCCTTCACTCCACAGAAACAGCTCTCTCTAAGATCAACAGTAATCTCCTTCTTACCCAATCCAATAGTTTCTAGTCCATCCTAAACCCTCCTCAACGTTTCTGGTGCATTCAACACTGTAGACTACCCCCTTCTGGAAACATGATCTAACCCTTGGCTTCACTGACACTGTATTCATTCATTCATTTAATCGTATTTATTGAGCGCTTACTGTGTGCAGAGCACTGTACTAAGTGCTTGGGAAGTACAAGTTGGCAACATATAGAGACGGTCTCTACCCAACAGCGGGCTCACAGTCTAGAAGGGGGAGACAGACAACAAAACAAAACATATTAACAAAATAAAATAAATAGAATAAATATGTACAAGTAAAATAGAGTAATAAATATGTACAAACGTATATACATATATACAGGTGCTGTGGAGAGGGGAAGGAGGTAAGGCAGGGGGGATGGGGAGGGGGAGAGGAAGGAGTGGGCTCAGTCTGGGAAGGCCTGTACTCTCCTAATTCTTCTTCTGTGTCTCCGTCTGCCCCTTCTTAGTCTCCTTTGCTGGTTCCTCCACTGCCTCCCAGCCTCTAACTCTTTTATGGTATTTGTTAAGCACTTACTATGTGCTAGGGACTGTACAAAGCACTGGGACTGGACACAGTCCATGTCCCTCTTGGGACTCACACTGTTAATCTCCGTTTTACAATGAGATAACTTGAGGCACAGGGAAGTTAACTGACTTTTCCAAGGTGACAAAGAAGACCGATGGCAGATTCAGAATTAGAACCCAGATCCTTCTGACTCTCAGGCCTTGCCATGACACCACATCACACTCCAACTGTCACCCTCTCTCCCTCTAACCATGCTTCTCCAAACTTCTCAAGCAAGTTGTTTATACTCACTGCTTCAGCTCCAGCTCCTCCAACTCTTTCCTCCACCTTCCTTCCATCCCTTCACTCCACAGAAACAGCTCGCTCTAAGATCAACAGTAATCTGTTGATCCATTTGGCCAAACGTGTTTCTCTAACAAGTTCTGGGCCACTCTATACATCCATTCTCTTGAAGAACTAATTTGATCCCAAAGATTTAACTAGCATCTCAATGTGGGGAAGCAACATGTCATAGCATGGCAGGATTGTGAGCCTGGGAGAAAGATGATCGTGTGTTCTAGTCTTGGCTCTGTCACTAATCTGCTGGGTGACCCTGGCCAAGTCACTTCACTTCTCTGTGCCTCATTTACCTCATCTGTAAAATGGGATTGGGACTGTGAACTCCACATGGGCAGGGACTGTGTTCAAGTTTATTTGCTTGCACTCACCCCAAAGTTTAGTACAGTGCCTGGCACATAGTAAGCACTTAACAAATACCATCGTCATCATTAATATGGGTTATTTTTACATCTTCCTCTAAAGCCCTGATCTCTCTTCTTCTCTGCAGTCTCGCACTTCCCTATCTAGTCTTCGTAACAACTCTACCTGGATGTTTTGCCAACACCTCAAACTTAAAATGTCCAAAACAGAACTCCTTCATCCTTCCCACCAAAACCCTGCCAACTCCATACCTTTCTTATCACCGTAGGCAACACCACAACCCCATAACACTGGCATTATAGTAATAATAATAGTGGCATTTATTAAGCACTTACTATGTGCAAAGCACTGTTTCAAGCGCTGGGGAGGTTACAAGGTGATCAGGTTGTCCCATGGGGGGCTCACAGTCTTAATCCCCATTTTCCAGATGAGGTAACTGAGGCACAGAGAAGTTAAGTGACCTGCCCAAGGTCACACAGCTGACAGGTGGCAGAGCCGGGATTTGAACCCATGACCTCTGACTCCAAAGCCCAGGCTCTTTCCACTGAGCCATGCTGCTTCTATCCTAATTCATCTAAATTCATCCTAAATATCCTAAATTCATCTCTGTCATTCATCTCTGTCACTCATTCAATCTGTCACGAAATCCTGTGAATTCTATATTCACAACATCTCTAGAATTTGCCTTTTTCCTCTCCAAACTGCTACCACCATGATCCAAACACATATCATTTCCTTCCTTGGATTACTTCATCAGCCTCCTTGCTGATCTCCCTGGCATCTGCCTCTCCCCTCTCCATTCACTCTGCTGCCCGGATCATTTCTATGAAAAACCTTCCAGTCTGTATGTTCCCAATCCTCAAAAACCTTCAGTATTTGCCTATCCTCCGCTGCATTCATTCATTCATTCATTCAATTGTATTTATTAAGCACTTACTGTGTGCAGAGCACTGGACTAAGCACTTGGGAAGTACAAGTTGACAACATATAGAGATGGTCCCTACCCAACAATCAATCATTTGTATTTATTGAGCGCTTACTGTGTGCAGAGCACTGTACTAAGCACTTGGGAAGTACAAGTTGGCAACAATGGGCTCACAGTCTAGAAGGGGGAGACAGACAACAAAACAAAACAAAACATCTGCATCAAAAAGAAAGTCTTTACCATTTGTTTTAAGGTATTCAGTAAGCTTTTGTTCCCCTACCTTACCTAACTCATCTCCTACTACATCCCAATCAGCATACTACATTTCTCTAATTCCAACCTTCCCTCTGTATCTTGATTTTGTCTTCCCTGCCACCAATCTCTTGTCCGCATTCTCTCTCTGGCTTGGAACTCCCTCCCATTTCATATCTGACAGTCCACCACACTCTCCACCTTCAAAACTCTCCTAAAATCTCACCACCTCTAAGAGGCCTTTCCTAAGCCTCATTTCCTCTATCCATCCTACCCTTTGCATTGACTAAACACTTGACTACATACCCCTCAAGCATTTGATAATCACTCTAGTGCCATAGCACTTAAATACATATAGGTATACTCTACTATTTCCCCTAAGTATAATTCATTTTAATGTCTGTCAGTCCCTGTAGACTGTAAATGCCTGGTGGGCAGGGATTACATCAAATTGTTCTTTCCCAACTCTTTAGTACAGTGCTCGATTGATTGGTTGATTCTATGTACCTATTAACCATTCAATCAATCAATCAATCATATTTATTGAGTGCTTACTGTGTGCAGAGCACTGTACAAGCACTTGGGAAGTACAAGCTGGCAACATATAGAGACAGTCCCTACTCAACCGTGGGCTCACAGTCTAGAAGGGGGAGACAGAGAACAAAACCAAACATATACTAACAAAATAAAGTAAATAGAATAGATAGGTACAAGTAAAATAAATAAATAAATAAATAGAGTAATAAATATGTACAAACATATATACATATATACAGGTGCTGTGGGGAAGGGAAGGAGGTAAGATGGGGGGGATAGAGAGGGGGACGAGGGGGAGAGGAAGGAAGGGGCTCAGTCTGGAGAGGCCTTCTGGAGGAGATGAGCTCTCAGTAGGGCCTATTACAGTCCACTGCAGCAAATAGACATTCAATAAATACTATTATTATTACTGCACCTGCTAATCTCCTATGCTGTTGAAAAATTGATGCTGGAAATTTGGACACAGCCTTCTGCTTGTTTCCATAGCTCACGGCTTTACTTCTCATCCTTTTGGAGTTCATTTTCCAAAAGATCCAGAGGTGAAGTCCAACTACGGAATTTTAGGTTAATAAAATCCCACGGATATTTAACAAAACCGTAAACTCATTTATTATCACTGTGGAATTAAATAATTTCACTTAGTAATTTCATACACACTATACAAAATTTATGAGGGGACATCTCAATACAACTGTTTTGATTTCAGATGCTCGCATCTATTTAGAATTAATATTGCCATTACTGAACAGCCTCATGTTTTTCAGTGGAGAAAAGTTAAGCAAAGTGAATGCAAAGTTGGAAACTTATCAAAACTATTTTCATCATCAATCGTATTTATTGAGCGCTTACTATGTGCAGAGCTATTTTGAAGAGAGAGGTCAAAGAAAAAATGACATCAGCAACTACCATACCATTTCTTGACAGAAAAATCCCTACCTCAAATGAACCATAAATTTAGGGTGAACTTTTTAGTGGTTTCATGATCACCAAGTGCCATTTGTAGAATGAAAACTCTTCAGACTTTAGTGGGTGATAAGAAGCCCAGGGAAAAACTTGTTCAATCCAAATAATAATTTTCACCTTGTGCTAGGAAATCATTCTAACCAAATTCTGTTAAACCTGAGACATGAGAATAGTCTGACTGTATGATTGTTGAATTGTGACACTTCTTTCGCTGGACTGTATTGCTGGACTACTGCATTTTAAATCCAAATTCGTTTTGAGGAAACAGGGAGCCTGAACTATTGCAACTGCTTAAATTTTTCAATTATTTTAAATTCTCCTTTGATCTTTATTCCTCCAGCCCATTATCTATGGCTCTGTGGAACTTCTAAATAGATGGCAGGACTCCAATAATTATATTCCATCTGAATTCTGGACAAGGTTTGGCCAATCTTGAACCTCAGTCTTTGGAGGACGTAACTGCTGTATTCAAGATAAAGGTTTTTTCAAGAACTTATAGAATTCTTGGGATAAATTCATAAATAAGCAGGGTAAATACAGAAGGTGGAATGAACTTTTCTTTCTGTCACTTAGCTGGTGTATACCCAAAGCAAAGCACTTAGTACAGTGCTCTGCACACAGAAAGCGCTCAATAAATATGATTGAATGAATGAATGTTTCAATATGCACTTCTTCCTGCCTTCAGGGCATCTCTATTTGGATGTCCAGCTAACACATCAAACTTAACACGCCCAAATTAGAACTCATCTTCCCACCCAAAACCTTGTCCTCCCCTACTATCACTGTAGACAGCACCATCATCATCCTTGTCTCACAAGCCTGTAACCTTGGCACTTTCCTCGACTGATCTCTCTCCTTCAATTCACATGTTCAATCTGTCACCAAATCCTGTCGATTCAACCTTCACAACACTCTATCCCTCCAAACTGCCACAACGCTTGGTCCAATCACTTCCCCTGTCCCATCTGTACTGCTGCATCAAGCAGCGTGGCTCAGTGGAAAGAGCACGGGCTTTGGAGTCAGAGGTCATGGGTTCGAATCCCGGCTCCACCACAAGTCTGCTGTGTGACCTTGGGCAAGTCACTTAACTTCTCTGAGCCTCAGTTACCTCATCTGTAAAAATGGGGATTAAGACTGTGAGCCCCACATGGGACAACTTTATCACACTGTATCCCCACCCAGTGCTTAGAACAGTGCTTTACACATAGTAAGCACTTAATAAATGCCATCATTATTATTATTATTATTATTATTATTATCAACCTCCTTGTGTCCCTCCTGCCTCGTCTCTTCCCACGTGAGTCCAAACTTTGCTGCCCAGATCATTTTATAAAAAAAAATTCAGACTCCGACTCCCTACTCCTCTAAACCTCCAGAGCATTCTCTTTCACATTCATTCAATCGTATTTACTGAGCGCTTACTGTGTGCAGAGCACTGTACTAAGCGCTTGAAGTAAGCATATCAAACAGAAACTCCTTTCCAATGGCTTTAAAGCACTCAATCACCTTGCCCCCTTCTATCTTACCTCACTGATTTTTACTATAACTCAGCACATTTACTTCACTTCTGTAACACCAACCTACTCACTGTACCTTGATCTTCTGTAATAATAATAAGAAGCAGCAGCAGCGTGGCTCAGTGAAAAGAGCATGGGCTTGGGAGTCAGAGGTCATGGGTTCAAATCCCAGCCCTGCCAATTGTCAGCTGTGTGACTTTGGGCAAGTCACTTAACTTTTCTGGGCCTCAGTTACCTCACCTGGAAAATGAGGATTAAGACTGTGAGCCCTCTGTGGGACAACCTGATCACCTTGTAACCTCCTCAGAGCTTAGAACAGTGCTTTGCACATAGTAAGCGCTTAATAAATGCCATCATTATTATTATTATTTGTTAAGCGCTTACTATGTGCAAAGCACTGTTCTAAGTGCTGGGGGGGATACAAGGTGATCAGGTTGTCCCACGTGGGGCTCACAGACTTAATCACCATTTTACAGATGGGGTAATAGAGGCTCAGAGACGTTAAGTGACTTGCCCAAGGTCACACAGCAGACATGTGGCGGAGCCGGAATTAGAACCCATAACCTCCGACTCTCAAGCCCGTGCTCAAAAGAGCCATGCTGCTTCTCCTATTGTGACTGGAACCTCACCCACATCCACCCTCTGGCTTAGCTACAACTACTTCCCCCTTTATATCCGACAAACCATCACTCCACCATCAAAACCTTTTAAAAAATCATATCCCTTCCACGTGGCTTTCCCCATCTAATCCTTCTTTTCTCCTACTCCCTCTTTTTTCTGTTTCATACTTGCACTTGGATTCTTCCCCTTTATTGGCTTCACCCTCAGTCTCACAGCACTTATGTGCATAGCCACAATTTATTTTAATGTCCATCTCCTCCTCTAGTCTTTAAGCTCCTTGTTGGCAGGTGACATGTCTCCCAATTCTGTTACATTGTGCGATTCCAAACACTTAGTAAAATGTTCTGCACACAAAAATCAATTGATCGATTAAATAAACAAAATCTAAATGGGAAAACCCATAAAAGAAAATGTAACTTCCTGTGCTTTATTCTCCCACTGAGCATTCCTTGGCCCAGGTGTGAAGACTAAGAAAAGCTCCTTCACCTGTCCCTACTTCCTTGCTACACCTGACTGGAGGAGAGACTAAGAGGCATGACAATTACCAATCTACAAGTGATTATTTTCCCCACAAAGGGATTACCGCAGCATAAAAGATGGCAGGAGGATTAGCTCAGATACACAGAGTGACTCTTCCCACTGTGTCCAAATGTAACCAGGAAAAGACTATTGGGAGACTCGGGGTCTAATTTGGGCTCCAACCCTTGCTTGCTTTGTGACCTTAGGCAAGTCACTTAACTTCTCCGTGCTTTACTTTTGTCATCCATAACCACTCAGTTCAGTGTTCTGCACACAGGAGGCACTCAAAAAGTGAAATTGATTAGTTGGTTAATTAATAAAAATAGGGGTGAAATACCTGTTCTACCTTTACCTTAGTTTCAGGGATAAGGGACTGTAGCCAACTTGATTATGCTCTATCTATCCCAATGGTTAATACAATGATTGGCACATAGAAGGTACTTAATGATTATTCCACCCTCTGATCCCAGAATGCCCAACACCACATGGAGCTTCCCTGAATGCAAGGAAATAGGCGATCCCTTACAATAGTACAAGGGTGCCTAAAAAAATCCATAGAATAATGATTTATGAACATATATTAAGTATATGAAGGTACACTATAATGCCTTTATGACAGTCCACGACCCATAGAAATGCAGGTCCTCATTCTTGATACAGTAGCATTTACCAATTTAATAATAATAATATTGATGGTATTCGTTAAGTGATTACTATTTGCAAAGCACTGTTCTAAGTGCTGGGGGGAATTACAAGGTGATCAGGTTGTCCCACGGGGGCCTCACAGTTTTAATCCCCATTTTACAGATAAGGCACAGAGAAATCAAGTGACTTGCCCAAAATCACACAGTTGGAGGATCAGGATTTGAACCCATGACCTCTGACTCCAAAGCCCATGCTGTTTCCACTGAGCCATGCTAATACTCTATGATTCTGTCTTTTTTCCAATTTGCGTCATAAAAATCAATGCAAAAATCTGAAGGCAAAGTTAAAGTGATATCACAAGCAGTAGCTATGCAGTCATTCATTCATTCAGTCATATTTATTGAGCACTTACTGTGTGTACTGTACTGAGCATCTATTGAGCACTGTACTGGAGAGGCAGTGTGGTCTAGGGGAAAAAGCATGGGCCTGGGTTCTAATCCTGGCTCTCCCACTTGTCTCCTGTGTGATCTTGGGTAAGTCACTTCACTTCTCTTTGCCTCAGCTTCTTCATCTTTAAAATAGGGATTCAATACTGTTCTTTCTCCTACTCACACTCTGAGCCCTATGTGAGGCCTGATTATCTTGTATCTAACCCAATACAGTGTTTGGCACATAGTAAGCGCTTAACAAAAAAAAAAAACGCAATTACTAAGAGCTTTGGAGAGTACAATATAACAATAAACAGACACAGTCCTTGCTCACAAGGAGCTTACAGTCTAGAGGTGGGGAGATAGTAACATAAATAAATAACAGATACGTACATAAGTGCTGTGGGGTCGGGAAGGGGGAAGAACAAAGGGAGAAAGTCAGGGGGAAGGAAAGGGGGCACTAAGTCAGAGAAGGCCTCTTGGAGGAGATGTGCATTCAATAAGGCTTTGAAGAGTAATTGTCTGTTGGATATGAAAAGGGAGGGCATTTCAGGCCAGAGGCAGATTGTGTGCAAGGGATCAGTGGTTAGACAGGCAAGATTGAGGCACAGTGAGAAGGTTAGCATTAGAGAAACAAAGTATGTGGGCTGGGTTGCAGTAGGAGAATAATGAGGTGAGGTAGGAGGGGCACAAGGTAATTGAGTGCTTTAAAACCAATGGTGAGGAGTTTTTGTTTGATTAAAAAAAGGTGGATGGGAAAACATTGGAATTTCTTGAGGAGTGGGGAGGCATGTCCTGAACGTTTTTATAGAAAAATGATCTAGGCAGCAGAATGAAGCAAAAGGAAGGACTGGAGTGGGTAGTAAGAGGAGGCTGATTCAGTAATCGAGACAGGATAAGATGAGTGATTGTATTAACGTGGCAGCAGTCTGGATGGACGAGAAGAAATGCGAGACTGGAGAGAGGGAGAGAGATCAGGACTGGAGATGTAGATTTGGGTATCATCTGCATAGAGGGAAGTTGAAGGTTATGGGAGAAAATGAGTTCTCCAAGCAAGTGAGCGTAGATGGAGAATAGAAGAAGACTAAGAACTGAACCTTGAGAGACCCCCACATTTAGGGGGTGGGAGGCAGAGGAGGAACCCCTGAAGGAGATTGAGAATGAATGTCCAGGGAGATAAAAGGAGTACCAGGAGAGGATAGAGCCAGTGAAGCCAAGGTTGAATAATGTTTCCAGGAGAAGGGGGTGGGACCCAGTGTCGAAGGCAGCTGAGGGGTCGAGGAGGATTAGGATGCAGCAGAGACTGTTGTATTTGGCAAGAAGGAGCTCACTGATGACCTTTGAGAGGGCAGTTTCTGTGGAGTGAAGGGGGTGGCAGCCAGATTGGAAGGGAGTCAAGGAAAGAATTCAGTGCTATCCCTGTTCTTGGCTAGTGCATTTGTTAATTAAAATGACAAGCTAGACAGAACATGCATTAAAGCGGAAATAGTCCCTAACCATTAATTCTTGGACTATGTCATTTACAAGTATTCAAAAACATCCAGAAACGGATCTTCAAATACCCTGATTATAGTACCAACAAATCTGCAGAACAATAATCAAGGAGGCATGTAACTAAATATTATGGGAACTATAAACAGCTTGTAACATTATCTTGCTTGGAGACTGGGCAAACAACCTGTCCCTAAAGTACTAACACATCCCAAAAAGTATAGTGGATAGTGCATAGGCCTGGGAATCAATCAATCAATCAATCAATCAATCGTATTTATTGAGCGCTTACTATGTGCAGAGCACTGTACTAAGCGCTTGGGAAGTACAAATTGGCATCACATAGAGACAGTCCCTACCCAACAGTGGGCTCACAGTCTAAAAGGGGGAGACAGAGAACAGAACCAAACATACCAACAAAATAAAATAAGTAGGATAGAAATGTACAAGTAAAATAAATAAATAAATAGAGTAATAAATATGTACAACCATATATACATATATATAGGTGCTGTGGGGAAGGGAAGGAGGTAAGACGGGGGGATGGAGGGGGGACGAGGGGGAGAGGAAAGAAGGGGCTCAGTCTGGGAAGGCCTCCTGGAGGAGGTGAATCAGACCTTCATGGCTTCTAACCCAGCTCTGCCACTTGTTTGCTGTGAGACCTTGGGCAAGTCACTTTACCTCTCTGTGCCTCAGTTACCTCATCTGTAAAATGGGCATCGAGACTTTGAGCCCACTGTGTGACAGGGAGTGTGTCCAACTCAATGTGCCTGTTTCCACCCAAGTGCTGAGTTCAGTGTCTGGCACATAGTAAGCACTTAACAAATACCACAATTATTATTATTATTTACTATTATTCTCTCTCACACACACACACACATTCTTGGTCAAAAATAACAGAAATATTTAACTACTGACTTAAATCTATCCTGGTCCAGAGACTCAGTCATTCCACTTTCTTCTCCATCCTCCTATTTCAATCCCTGACATTTTACTCAGGTCTGCTGCACAAAAGTAATTTAATGAATCCTGTTCTGAGACATGTCTGCTCAGAGCTCAAAATAACCCACCCCAGTTCACGGATGGTGGCAGGAAATTCCAAGCTGTTGATTATAGACTAGGCCTCGTCAGAGAAGCAGCCTGGCTCAGTGGAAAGAGCACGGACTTAGGAGTCAGAGGTCATGGGTTCAAATTCTGCCTCCGCCACTTGGCAGCTCTGTCACTTAACTTCTCTGTGCCTCAGTTACCTCATCTGTAAAATGGGGATTATGATCGTGAGCCCCCCATGGGACAACCTGATCACCTTGCATCCTTCCTAGCGCTTAGAACAGTGCTTTGCACATAGTAAGCGCTTAACAAATACCCAAATTATTATTATTATTATAAGCTTCCCATTCGTATCCACTTCTGGTGCTGTTGTTGCTGCTGTCTCTGAGGAGAGTTTTCCCAGACCTGCAAAGAGGCTTTGTCCCCTCACAATGTGTTTTTGAGACTGTACAGGTTATCATAGTTTTGTGGTTAAATTTTCTGTTAAAACTTTTTTTTTGCCAGGCGAGACGCTAACGTTAAAGCCTCACCTTTGAATGAGCATTCTGTAAGATGGATCGAAGAAAGCATTAGAAAAATCATGCCACCTGAATTCCATCTGCCCAGGAACTCTATGAGCACTTCTGCCTAGCTAACAGAGAGTACTTGTAGCTTTCCCATCCTTACCCAATTGACTCCCTATGCCACTAATGTCCTGGAGAATATTATGGAAGTCTAAAGAATCCTAGCAGTCTATTTATGGGGGAAGAGATGAGGGCGCAGGGCAGCAAGATCTCCAGGCAGCAGATACCAATCCTTCAGACTCCTGCATCGGTAAGAGACAGGCACAACGAAGCTAATCACACAGCACACATATTCCTTCCACCAACTGGAGCAAAAGTTTACTAACCCTACTATGTTTCCCTCTTAGCCAATCTTAGCTATCATGGAGATGATAAATAACATTAAAAAACCAGGGGGAGGCTTTCAGATTCCTGGACACCTGTTCTATTGTTCTCTACCATATCTTTCTGCTTATAAGCGTGAATGTTATCTAAAGCTTAGTTTTTTTCCTCTCACTTTGAGAACAACTTGACAAGATTGAACAGGTATATGTCTTTTTTTAGTCATTCCTTTATTTCGCCTTTCAAACCTCACTGAAGCATTGTTGCGAAATGGCTCGGTAGCTCATTGAAGCTGCACTAGCTTTAATCCATTTGGGAGTGAAAAGCTTGAGTGAATTTGTCCGATTCAGGCTTTTTGTTTCACTAGTGTAGGCAATACTTTCCCTTTATCCATGGATTCTTCTTGTGGGTCACGCCATTCAATAGACAGAAGAAGCTTTATTATCCAGCACGTTGGAGGGCACAATGAGTGTTGGTGAGTGACAAATTCCAGTTAACTAAGAGTAGGAGCTGTGCTGGGGAAGCACTCCCAAGAGGGCATTTTGCACAGATCATACAGAGAACTAGTGTGGATTGCAGAATTAAAAATAAAGATGCCCAGAGGACTGTTAGCTGAATTATGGCCTTGTTTAAAATTCAAGTATTTGGTGGAGCTGTGGCCCCAGAAATCCCCCATCAGAGGCACTCTTATTTGGTGACAGAAGACCTCACTAACTACTCTGCCTGCTTATATTAAGTCCTGTTAGGATTCCTGGAAAAGACTCTGGAGAGGGCACAGTAGCTTGAAATAATAACAATAGTTGTGTTTGTTAAGCACTTACTATGTGCCAGGCACTGAACTAAGCGCTACGGTGGATATAAACAAATTCAGCTGGACAAAATCCCATGTGGGACTCACAGTCTCCACAAATCTCCTTCCTGGGAAGTCTCCCACCAAGCTCCTCTCTGCCATATCCTAAACACCATGAAGCAGCGTGGCTACTGAAAGAACATGGGCCTGTGAATCAAAGGACTGGAGTTATTCTCCTGCTCTGTCACTTTGTTGTCGTGTGACCTCAGGCAAGTCACCGAACTCCTTGGTGCCTCAGTTATTTCATCTATAAAATGGAGACTAAGATTGTGATCCCTGTGTGGGATAGGGAGGGTGTCCAACTCAATTATCTTGTATCTAACCCAGTGCTTAATACAGTGCTTGGCATAAAGTAAGGGCTTCAAAAATGCACACAATAAACAAAACAACAACAACAACAAAACCAACTGTAAATCACCTACAGGGTGGATACGTTCTCCTCATGGAGAGAAAAGACACTTTATAATTGGTAAAATGCCAGATAAATTGACTACCAACATCCAGCTCTTTGTAAATTAGAGTGAACCAATAGTCTCACAGATTTCTAGATAAGCATCTCTAGTGACGTGACCTAAAAAAATAGCTTTGTGAGTCATCACAGAAAACAGCAATAAAGGAGTTAACATTTTGCCATAAGGAGGATGAAGACCCAGGAGAAGTCTCGTTAGAAGAGAAGCTGTCTATTTCCAATATTTGAAAAATACTTACAGTACATTTAATTAGTCCAATTACACGGTGCACTTGCAGCAGATTATTAATGCTGTACGACAGAGATATGTTACTCAGACCATGAATGCTGAGTGGCCAAAGTTGTTTAAAATGAACCTGGAAGAGTTTCAGCACTCCACATTATTCCCACAACTCTTCGGAATGATATACACGAAGGCTGGCTCAAGTAGAAATGCTGGGTAAAGGTAAAATTAGATAGATAAAAATTGCAAGTCGTCAGATTAGTGTGCTGAGCAAACACAATTCAGATGTCGCCCCATCACTGACAGTGGAGCTAAAATGAATTGCTCTGAAAGACTACATAAAGTCAACGATTTTGTAAAGATAATCAGCATCATGGATGTATCTGCCATGGATTTATCCCTAACGTCGCTTTTCTTCATTGGCTGTTCATCCAGTAACTGATGCAACGAGACACTGTCAGAGTCAGTGTGCTTTGTACAGGAGATCCTCAAATCATTTTTGCTGCTGGCGAGCCTGCTATATGTAGTTGCTCAGCATTATGACCAACAATCATTTGGGCTGAGGCGAGCTGGGAAAGTGATCAACATTTCTCCCGTGCTAGTAACTTTTCCCAGGAAGGGCTGAGATTAATGGAATAATATCACAGCCACCGGAGTTAATGCTACGAATGCGGGCCAGTGAACTACATTAAATGTGGTTGACAAAAAGAGTTGTGTTTACAAAATACTGCAGGATGTACTAATAGAGTCTTCGGGAAAAAGCAAACCTAACCAGCACAAAATATTGCAGGAGACCTATTTCCATCTCACAATTTAAGCCTGGGAACACTTCATTTCCAGCCATTATTTTCAGAGGGCCAGAACAACGGTAAAACCTCACCCCTGGATGAAATTGGACACGAAAGGGCTCCCCAGCAGGAGATCGTTATATTGAAGATGTGTAAATAAAAATGGTTTATCAGTTGGAAGCTGCAGGTTAGAGGCTGGGAGAGGTAAGAGCCCTTTAAAACCAGTCACTAAGTGATTTTAAATGCTTTCTTGAACTGTTGTTTCTCAAACACACACTCTCCATCGGAAATTTGGCAGGCAATGAGTCCATAATGCTCCACGATTTTTGTTTGGATTTTTTTTATAGGCCAAGACATTTTAATTGCAAATCTGTGTTTTGCACATATACAATAAACACTTTACCAAAATTATCTCTTTTGATTTAAGGCACACACAAACTACCCTCTACCACATTTTTTTGGCTAATAACAGAGGTAAAAAATAAGCATATAAAACTACCCTTACATGTATTTGGGTTATAGTCAATCCAGTTTAACATTATGTAATTCACAATCATGTTTATAGTTTAGTTCATATAGCATCCCTCGCCTCTGTATATCCTAATATGATACATGAATTTAGATGGAGACATCTCCTCAACCGACACTGAATTTTCAGACATTCAAGAGATAAAAGCAGCTCTGTAGAGAACCAAAAACATGCCAGCCTATATTTTTAACATCCTGCTCTTTCTCCAGACTACACAGACTTTATTATAGATAATAAATAAAATGAGCATTATCTACTACTTACTGGTGTACCAACAGTGACTACTCCTTGATATAACGACAAATGCCTATCCGTAAGGCCGAGATAAAATGTTGTAGTGGATTCACAGATTCCCAATAATACCTCAAGATGGGAAGGATCCTGTAGCTGAAAATAACATACGCATCTATGTGCTCAAGGGACCCAACTGAACTATAACCAGGATATTAATAATCTTGTTCTCGTAAGAATCTCTTTTGTTACTCATGTCTATCCTAATCAAGATTTAGGTCAAATTAGACTGGCATAATTTGAACCGAGTTGTAATGAAGACTGCGTCGATACCCTACAGGTTTTAAAACTATGCATTCTTATGGTTCTTGTTCCTATTAAAAAGGCAAATTAAAATGGTTTTCAAAATATCTAACTCTACTTTAGGCTAATAGAGAGGCGACTTTAACAACTCCAGGTGGTGTTACATTTCTTCGGAAAGACAGCATTTTGAACAGTGCAGTTCCTTTAAAATCACGCTGGGACATGGGTTTAGAATCGACTCGGAAAATAACAGCGGCAACTGAATAATCAACGACGCTTCCTGAAAAACCGATGTCTCCCTTGTAGTTCTCTAATTCATTACTGACCCAGCCTGACCCTGGTTAGCTTGTGTGATCTGATGGAAGCAGAAAAATATGGTATGGCTCTAGGCTAAAATTGAAATGAAAGAAAACAAAATAAAATAGCATAAAAAATTCTGACCATGTAATTACATAATACCTTTTAAACTACTAGCCAAAACAGGAAATCTACAAATGAAAGTTGACATAGAAAAATCACTGACACCTGAAACTCCTGTACCAAAAAGACATTAGGTCAAATCTGAGCTTAACCGTTGACTTCTCCTCCCCCTTTTAGACTGTGAGCCCATGGTTGGGTAGGGACTGTCTATATATGTTGCCAATTTGTACTTCCCAAGCGCTTAGTACAGTGCTCTGCACATAGTAAGCGCTCAATAAATACGATTGATGATGATGACTTAAAAATAAAATGTTTCTTTAGACTTTTCTTTGTGTCCAGCTCTTTGGGCTTTGCTCCATTTAAGTGCTTCATTTTTTTTCTAAAAAAAAAAAATAAAACATGCTTTTATCTTGATATTGCAAATAGTCTTGTTTAGAAATGCTTCTTCACAGAGTTGTGTGTTCCTACCTCTCTCTACTTGGAATCAGCTTGGTGAGCCCCTGCAACACTAATGGAAGAACCCACAAAGGGTGTTGTGGATGGGGATTGTCACTGTTTATTGTTGTACTTTCCCAAGCGCTTCGTACAGTGCTCTGCACACAGTAAATGCTTAATCAACACAACTGAATGAATGAATAAATGAATGAATGAATGAAACTAGACAACTGGTGGGAGAGGAGTGGACTACAGCTTCCTGCCCAGGTGTTTCCCCAGGGCCCCATTTGAACCACTGTCAGTCATCAGCAGTAGAGAAAGTGGCATTAGCATAAACCTAACTTTCTGTTAGAAAGTTAACAGTTAACTATTAACAACTAACTTTCTAGCTGTTGTCAAGTAACAGGAGGGGATGATAGGTTTGGCATCCTCTACACCCACCTGTACACATAGGATCCTGAAGGTTCTAGTTATTCGCATGCTTGGAAACTAAGGAAGCATGCTCATAATTCATATCAAATTAAATAAATTGGATTCCCTGATGATAGAATGACTACAGACTTGCGTCTGATTCAGGGATCCAGAATAAATATTTATGTTAGTCCAAAATAATCTTTATTTGCTAGGATTCAAATATTTTGTGCTAGTGAATAAGCAAATATCCAAAAATTCTCCCCCCACAAAGAAAACTTCTTAAGTCCCAAATTCCGCACATATATGATCTTTGAGAAATTAATGCAGAGGTGTTGGAAGGCAAAGATACTGAGAATTCCAAAAGTAAGAAAAATCTCACTTTATAAATTCCACTTTATCATTTTTTCATGGGTGACATGTCTAAATTTAAAGGAAGGCTTTATAAAAACCTTCATTTCAATTTCAAGGGGAGCCCCTTGTTATATGTATTGTTTTGGAGATTTCTGAGCTGCCCTTGGATAACTTATTTATCTGGTGGGGGTTTGATGAGTACCATCAAAACTATCCACTAGACTGACTGAATAAGCAATTCAATTGTGTCATTTTACCATTACATTTAATAGGACAATTTCAAACTGAGGAATAGAAAAGCACCGGTGTACTATTCATCTATGCCATTATGTCATATATAACAATGCACATGTTAACTATTTGAAAAAAATTCACATTTATTTACTGTCAAACAGGTGTTAAACTTTACATTGGCTATTAGTGATGGGCTCATTATTAACAGGTTTACACAAAGGGATGAAAAGAAAAGCAGAATCTTGTTGAAACAATTTACATTTCATTAGAACTTTATCGTAAAATAAATTAATTACTAAATATAGGCAGAAGGAATATGGAAGAGTAATATTTGTTTTTGTTTTCTTTTTTTTTTTAAAAAAAAGGACAGGCACCTTTTATTCACTAGAAAGGTTGTGAGAAGTGTCCAGTGCCCTCTTTTGCCCCTGTTAAAGAATAAACAGAGGAATGATTTACAATCTTTCCTAGATTTCACCCAATTTGTGCAAGGCATGGGATAAGTGGCTTTCAAGAGAATTCTCCTCATAAAATGGTCTTTTGGCAATAAGAAATTTTGACGTAAGAATAAAAACTAACTTGTCAAAGCCAAACATTGTTTACAGTGAAAAGTAAGTGAAAATGGGTAGAAGTTGCCTCTTTAAACATACTACTATGACAAAGTGAAAGAAAAAACTTTTTTTAACATATGTGCAACCAAGAGTTTTTCCACAATATTTTCTTCAAATGCTTTAAAATTATTTTAATGACAATTATAGTTCGGTTGGACACAAACATATTTATTTTACCCTAGCAATAGAACAAAATATAATTTCTTTAGCCATTTTTCATGAGAACAGTTCATTTGTACAGTTGAGGAAATATATGAAATAAGGCCTGTGGCTTGATTGCTAGTGGTTAGACATGTTTTCAATCTTTGCCTTAATGGAAAAGATTTGCAGTGAACTGCAAACTGATGCAGAATATCTCTCCTGCTTTTCCAAGTCTTGTCAGGAACAGTAAGGTACAGTAAATTTGTCCCACAGGATTTTTAAGCCTACGTCTTGTATATAATACAATGCAGGCCTACAAAAAAATGGTGCAGCCATATTTACAAATTGAGTTTGGGAACTGCTGCAGTAAAATGGCTGGAAAGTTCTGTTTCACAATTTCTTTAACCTCAGCAGCAGCAGCAGCAGAAGATATCTTAAAATACCTTGTCGGTATCTCTTTCCTTTGTAACAAATAATTCACTTTAGTATACTCTGTGTATATACAAAGTTTTTATTTTTTTTTTTCCTTTTAATCGTTTTATAAAAATTCACAGAACTGCAAGGTCCAGTCATCTCTTCTACACCGGAGAACCACAGGTCAACAACAGAGGCGTCTCTTTAAGCAGATTGGAGGGTGCCACACTGGGCCGACTGAAGTCTTCGGTCTTTTAATACTTGCAGGTGGCCCCAAGTGTCCCTTTTGTTACACTCTATTAAAGGCTTGTCACTAGTTGCATTTGCCCTTCCCTCACATCCCCTTCCGGGATACATCCTTCTTTGTTAATGGGAATAATATAACCATCGCTATTGCCCCGGCTGATCTGGTAGTACATCTGGAGCTGATGTCCAGCCCCAAGATTTGGCATGCTTTTATAGTAAACATCCTCATTCTCACTCTTCCGGGAAGGAGAGAGTTCTTCCTCCACGTCGGGGCTGCTCTCCGGGTACGGAGAGTCTCTCAGATTGGGCATGCTTGTGTAAAGAGAGTCTCTGTTGGGGGACTGGAGGTGGTCGTCCGCCTCGGCTGTCAGCTGCGAGACATAACCGTCCGTTCCTTCGGTCTTCACTTTCTTCTGTGGCTGGTACAGAAGGGAGTGAGTCCGTTGAGGAATGAGTGGTGCCTCGAGCTCTTTGTGATGCAGCTCCAGTCCCGGGTGGTCGCCGTGCATCAGAGACGAAGCGTCTGCCACGATGGCATCATCTTCGCTACTGCTCCCGCCGATCGCAGGTTTGGCTGGGAGCGTGCGCTCGAGGTTGTGGTTCTTGCTGCTGCCCCGTAGGTTGTTGTGCACTAATTCCGAAATGATCATTTTCTCAAATGCAGTATCATTCAGGCTTAGTCCACAGTCTACGACTTGCACGCTCTCGTTATAGTCCCCGTTGCGCAGTGAATAGCTGTTGTTAAAATTACCATTTAGCGGTAGAGTATCCATGGCACTTGTATCCCTGGCATTGTTCAGTGAATGTCCTGAAACAGAAGAAGCAGACAGCTCGGGTTACTCCCGCCCGTGTCCGCTTTCCACCATTCTCTGGTTCGTACAAGACTGTTTAATGTAGTTCAGGACAAAGTTATACTGGGAAGAAACCACTGGAAAAACTGCAGGCTTCCCACCCTTCCCAACTGGGCATCTTCAGATAGTTGCACCCCTCTTGTGTTAGGAAAAAGGTGTTAACGAATAGCAATGCTAATTTCTGGGTGGGGCCGTGAGCAATTTCAATTTAGCAATTTTCTGGGAAGCCGTGGGGTATGGATAATCGAATCATTTGGTGTGGGGGGGGGTGGGAGGTGGGGAGGGGGTGTCAATTAATTCTTGGACTCTTCCAGAGGGCATCATTCACTCCGTGCCCTTGCATAGGTAATGCCAAGCAATTTGTTTCTGACCATTATGTTTTAAATGCAACACCGTGATTCATAAAAATAAAATTAACATAATTTGTCCTAAACGACACTAAATTAAAAAGGGAGTAAGTCACATACAAAAACAGAAGGTAAATGTACAACATAAACCCACATAACTGGCAAGCAATTACTTGAAACAACATTTCTAACATTTCCTTTTTCTGGAGATGAGTTAAAGAAAAGAATGAAAAAAAATGGACAAGTACAAAGAATTCATGTTAAACAAGGACAGCCATCTCTCACACTAAAGGGACCAGGGGCCCACAAGCACCATCCAACAACACGATAGACAGCAGGTGGAATGACTCACTTTGGACAACTCACATCATGTCTGTCTGCTCAGGCTATCTGGCCTAAGAGTAGCTGATATATAAAAGAAAGTAAAATGATTTATTGTAACATGATGAAGAATTTCTAAGCTTCTCAGCAACTTAGTCAGAGCAAGGGTTCAGCAAATGAGATTACCAACAATAGCAGCCTTTTTTTTTTCCACTTAAAATAGTTTTGTTTTTTTTTTTCCACTAATATTCTCTCTGCCAGCAATGGCCCCAGGCTTCTCAAGGTCAAAGTTCGCCTGCAGCCCTGAAGTCTGCATCAGTCACAGTGACAGCACTGAATGAACCGGCATAGGCAAATTAAGAGTTAGGCCCACAGACACCATGGGCATGGAGGTCAAATGTAGAAATGTTAGGAATTTCTGTAAGCATGGGTCACAGAAATTAAACCAAAGAATAAATATTAGCTGTGGAATGGGAGAAGGATGTCAGCCTGGGCTGACATCTTTAAACTGCTGGAGGAATGACAGATTGAGTAAGTCTGCTAGAGATATGAAAAGAGGTTTAGGAGGAAAAAAAATTGGTACTTTATGGTAACATGCTCTTGTTGGTTAAAGATTTTTATTTTCTCTAAACACAAAGACATGTAAACTAAGACATCACAGTGCTACCCAGGCAAAGAAAAAAAAAAGTTGGAAGAAAGTGAACTGTCTGCACCATGGAAAGTTACGGTTATTGGTTCGCAAATTCCTAGAAAATCTGCTTATACAAGTATGTCTGAAAAAAAAAAGAATGATTGATGTTATTGGAATGAAACTGACCACTGTGAGGCTGCTGCATTATATGCAAGGCTTGGAGGAATATAGAAAATTTTTTTTAACCAATTGGCAAAAGGTAATTAGGTAATTTCCCTACATGCCCTCATTCTACTCTTAAAACTGCAGATTATCCTAGAAAATTCAAATTGTCTTCATCAGACACAAATTTTTGTTATCACTAAGTTTTCCTGTGGCTTTGGTAGAAGACATCTTTATTGGACCAGAACCTTTCATTAGAAATATTCTATAAGCGATTGCGTGTTATAAAGCATGCGCCATGTGTAACAGATGATGAGTATCTGAAAGGCATCTGTCAGCTTTGATTAAACAACTTTGTAGTTGTGTAATTTCAGAAATGATCCATCTTGTAAAGCTCTACCAGTAAAGGACATATGGCATTCATAAGAAAGAGGCAACATATGGACCACATGTTAGCATTCATCCCTTCCAAGGAGGTCCCTTCTTTTTGGGTAATTTCATTTTTCTTTCGCCACAAAACAAGAGAAACTATATTTGATAAACCAAGATTTATTTTCTATGATATACTGCAGATCTAAGTACGCTTTGACTGGTTTTGAAGAGGCAACTTTTTTCTGCCAGGTAATTCACCTGAAGTCTTTCCATAGCCTGTAGCAAGATTACTGTGGGAATGTAGAAATGATAAGTAAATTATTCAGCATTTCTGCTTGACAGGACTTCGGTTTTAAATAGCAAATTATTTCAGCATTGCGTATCCTCAATTATCACTAGCATTTTGCTACAGACCTCTCATGATTAACAAAAAGGCAGTATAGAAGTTCCGTTTGAACTTGGGAACATTTTAGTTGCAAATAGTGAACCACTTGCCCGCTGAGTCTACTTCATGACTGCTAGTTATGTTTTAATTGTGCCCATTAAAAATCATGCTGAAAAAATTTACATTTGATAGGCAAAGTTAAGTTTTACTCCCATACTTGTCTCTCTGTAGGTTGCTAGAGGAAAGCATAAGGAAAGTAAGAAAACAAGAGAATGAAAATAGAAACTGCAGTTAAGTTCAAAGGAAATCGAAAGGAAAATTGAAACAGAGTTTTGTGTTTTCTACATAGGCAGATATTCGAAATGAATAGATATTATATCAAACTAGCGGCAATTATGCGTTCACTTGCATCAAAGCCCTGACTATTAGCTGAATATTAAGTTGTGAACTGTTCTGCAGTTAAAAACAAAGAGTACAGTAACAAAAGAAAATGGGTTAGTGACAACACCCCACACATTTCATAGGACTAAACTGTTCTAATTTCCATTTTCACCTTAAGACTTTCCTAAGGAAGAAGAAAACTACCATAAAGCTGCACTATACTATAGTTTTTTTTTTTGTGTACAATGCTGGACTGCAGTTTTCTACCTAGGTATCCATGGTGCCTTTATTATCTAGTCAGCTCCTTGAATAGGTTTCCTTACAAGCTTAAGAGTCAACTGAACTTTATATTACATAGACATGATACCTCTAAGTGATATACATCTTGAAGATGAGCTCTCGGACCTTGTGATGTCAGTCCTGTAATAGTATATTAAGATTTATGCCACCTGTGTTAAAAACATGGATAATCATTGTAAAATACCACTATGACTAAGGCATTACTATAATATAGTGCAGTTTTAGAAGTCTGGCATAGGCAATACCATAACGTATCTTAAAACTGAAATATTAAAAAAGCATTATTAGAATATAGGTCAACTTCAATTCTACCTATGACAGGAAAAGCGAAAGCTAGGAAGTTTTGTTCACGGAGCAAAGAAAGATAGTTTTATTCAGTAAGTATAAGCACACCTGGTGAGTTAAATACAGGAGCTGAAGGGGCATTACATACAACTGTTTCAGCGAGCAATGTGTTATAGGGGTTGTTAGTGCCGTGGGGTCGAAGAAGAGGGTTTGTTAGTAGGTAATTGCCAGTCATTCCTAAAGCAAAGAAACAGAAAAAAGACATCAGTTCTCTTATTTGACTCTGACAGTTTCAATATTTTTTTGTATTCATCATGAGTAGCGTATAACTTGTCAAATGAAGTTCTGCTGAAAACTTCTGATTGTATTTGAACTACTGATTTGAAGGAGAAAAGGCAGAGGGTAGTTAAATTTCAGTAATTCACAGGTGCTTTCCAAATCCCCAAAGTCAACACCTGCTGAGGATGACATTTACTAATTTATACAAAATCACTGTTAAACAAAAATGGCAATTAAGTACATAGAGATCAACACTATTTTTCAAGACGCTACTGCTTAGTATTGCAAACTGTAATCATTGTGGCCCAGAACAGGGAATTTAAAATTTTATGAATTTACAGGTGTTGGATAATCCCCAGTGGAAACATCTGTGTTAATATAAACTCTGGTAAAAGCAGAAGGAAAAATTACTTTTTCATACAGGTATAAGGTATGACACACTGCGAAAAGCCTTTCTTAGTATATGCAAAAGCAGACATGCTGAGGAGAAACAAAATGTTCTGTTCTGATGAATTAGACCATTCACGTATTCTATACAGCAAGCAGATTCATGCTGTAATCCTATCTGCCAAGTTCAAAAAAATAAATCTTGAAATACTTCATTCTCTTTAATGACATTTATCTAAGTAGGATTAAATAAAACATTAAATGATGGAATAAGCATACATTTATTACCCATTTTAACTTACCACTTCAATTCACCACTTTTAAAAACCCTTCAAATTACCATCAGGTATTGTTTTTCGCATGTCTAACTTAAGTTGCTTAAAACCATGTTATAAATCAGTGAACCATTTACGCTTTCCAGAATTAAAGGAGAGCCATGCCAGAATAATGACAAAATTACACTAAGGCTGATGCTTGAAACCACTGCCTTGAAAAAAGTCATTAAGATAAAAAGCAACTTATATTGTATCCAGTTGCAAAGCACATCATTAGAATGGATATAACCTGGATCCTTTATAATTCCAAAGTGAGCTAAGGTATCTCCTGAAGTTTTGTACTTAATTTAAATTGATTAGGCACTTTTTAAGGCAAAAATACAGACATATTCTGTTTCATATATAAATGCTTTTGGCTTACTCAAAATATTGTATTCTAAGAAGGAACGTTTGCAATAGACTATTATCTTATGAACAGTGTTGTGCTTAATTTAGGTGACTTCAAACTATTTTAAAAATATCTGATCAAAATACATCCAACATTTATAAACCAAACAACAAAAAAACTCATTCATTCTTGTTCTTGACCCAGATTATATTGCAACTCTGTCATTAAATTTACCTTTTTAAATGTAATACTTAAATCCTACAAACCGAATATCAATGTTTAAATCATGGAAAAGTGTAATGAGAAAATATATTACACAAATTATTATTTTTGCAGTCCAGATTTTTTATAGACATAACTTGGCTAAAAAGTAAGCAAATAGCTTCTCTTTTAGAAGTTATAAGGGTTTGAAGTTACACACTCAAAAGCATTAAAAACGCTACAGTGATATTTCTGCTTCATAGTTAACCTCTTCATGTTAAAAAAATTTAAAACTGTTTTTAAATTGTAAATGAATCTTTTATAAGTACTTCTCCGTCAATGGCAAATATCAGCATCTTAAGCAATCAAAATGGTTGACTGAACCAAATTTAGAATCTTCTCTCAGAATGCAAACATTGCTATTTTAGAGAAAACCAATTTTCCCTCTCCAAAACATTTTCTTTTAAACTGCCTAACACTAGAACACTGAAATCCCCTAGATTGAAATGTACCCAGTAACTGACCTTGATTAAGTGTTGAAGTGCTGTTGATGTCACCTGAGATAAAGGAAGATTCAGATTGTTTTCTCACAGTGTCATTCCACATCCTTCTTATGCGACTCTGTTTATAGAAAACGTTAAGACAGTCATTATACTTTAGGTCTCAGATTCACTCCCATTCACAACAAACAAAATTTATTACGCTCCAGATCTAACCCCGTCATCGGTGTTTGAGCCACTTCCTTGTTTCTGCGTCAAGTTGTTTATAGTACACCTTTGCTCCTTTTCCGTGGGGAGTCCAGGCACCTATTTCTAACTAGATATATTTGGCCACAGACCAGTTCCTTAATTTCAGGAGAAAAAGAGTGCTTGCATAAGGAAAAGAAAAACCTCGAGGAAATGTTTAAAAAGAAATCAATTCCCAAATACAAAAAAAAAAGAAAGTACTTGCCATCGAGATCATTATAACGAGCAGACAATTAATGCATCTGAACAGAGCATGTCTCAGTGGCTTTCTATAAATAAGGTTAATTAAAAGATGCTGTCAAACTCTTTGTTACCTGTGTGCCGGAGGAATAGCGAGCGCTAGTTCTTGTGGTTGATGCCTTCACTGAACTGTGGGGGCTCTCAGTTGGTAGCCCACCACAGCAATATGAGTGTCGAAAGCACTTCCCATACTCCTTCCGTACCTGCAATTGAACATTGGCAATATTAGCATATGGGGTACATTAACAGAGGTAAGGGGCTGAGGAGGAGAGAGGGAGAGAGGTAAAAACAGGTTAGTAGTCCTCCCCTGAGAAAGTCAACTGCATTCAACATGCCAACATAACCCCTGGATGCTCTAAACTAGTAAATAATAAATAGCTCCGCTCACAGATGACCACTGACTTAAAAACACATTACCTGAAAAAGCCGACCTTACTAGAATCTCACCAATTACCAGCTAACGCCTATTATTAAACTCTAAGAAAATTCCTCACTAGGGCGAAACTTAAATTCAGCGCTTCCCTTGCTTGGACACATTTAACCAGCCTGTAATTCAAAGTCATTTAAAGCTTTATAATCTTCACGTCCCTCTACGGTGGGTCAACGCATAAATCTCACTGCTGCAAGCTTAATGTGTTTGCATAGTTTTGCAGGTAACCTCTTTTTAATGACAAGACTGCTTTGGCACAGGAATAAAGAAGGAGATCACTTTGATACATTTGCCATTAATTAGTTTGGAATGTTTTCCTCACTTTCTGAAGTGACTAGCTTTAGCATTTAGACCCGCAGCTAACATGTCTATTCTCTTCATTAACACACAATGGATCTATTGATGTAATTTCCATTCACAGTAATGGGAGTTACCCATGTAATTTCCCTCCTCCTTAAAAGCCCAGAAGAGTGCACAGACCCCAGAGTTATTAAGACCTAAAAGCAAAGGTTCTTTGCTTTTCAGATATTTACTGAATGGAGTCCCAAGGGTTGCTAATTAATGTGACCACACCTGGATCTGTGGGATGAGACTCTGGCAAAGTTGCTGCTTTTCATCTGCCCTGGAAAGTAACTTTCATGATGGCTAAAAGTCTCAGATCCCAGTGTACCACAAGGAACAGTTTTCAGGGGCAATAATATACACAAGTCTTTTGGGCACAATATGTACACAAGACCCAGTTCCAACATTTGAGCTGGGCAAAATGAAAGAATTTAGTCAGGGATAATAATAATGCTAATAATGCCACTTATTAAACGCTTACTATGTGCCAAGCACTGTTCTAAGCACTGGGGTAGATACAAGGTAATCAGGTTGTCCCACGTGGGCCTCACAGTCTTCATCCCCATTTTACAGATGAGGTAACTGAGGCACAGAGAAGTAAAGTGGCTCAGTGGAAAGAGTACGGGCTTGGGAGTCAATCAATCAATCAATCAATCGTATTTATTGAGCACTTACTGTGTGCAGAGCACTGTACTAAGCGTTTGGAAAGTACAAGTTGGCAACATATAGACACAGTCCCTACCCAACAGTGGGCTCACAGTCTAGAAGGAGTAGACAGAGAACAAAACCAAACATATTAACAAAATAAAATAAATAGAATAGATATGTACAAGTAAAATAGAGTAATAAATATGTACAAACATATATACATATATACAGGTGCTGTGGGGAAGGGAAGGAGGTAAGACTGGGGGGAAGTAGAGGGGGACGAGGGGGAGAGGAAGGAGGGGGCTCAGTCTGGGAAGGCATCCTGGAGGAGGTGAGCTCTCAGTAGGACCTTGAAGGGAGGAAGAGAGCTAGCTTGGCGGATGGGCAGAGGGAGGGCATTCCAGGCCAGGGTGATGATGTGGGCCGGGGGTCGACGGCGGGACAGGTGAGAACGAGGCCCAGTGAGGAGATTAGCGGCGGAGGAGCGGAGGGTGCGGGCTGGGCTGGAGAAGGAGAGAAGGGAGGTGAGGTAGGAGGGGGCGAGGTGATGGAGAGCTTTGAAGCCAAGGGTGAGGAGTTTCTGCCTGATGCACAGATTGATTGGTAGCCACTGGAGATTTTTGAGGAGGGGAGTAATATGCCCAGAGCGTTTCTGGTCAAAGACAATCCGGGCAGCGGCATGAAGTATGGATTGAAGTGGGGAGAGACACGAGGATGGGAGATCAGAGAGCAGGCTGATGCAGTAGTCCAGACTGGATAGGATGAGAGCTTGAACGAGTAGGGTAGCGGTTTGGATGGAGAGGAAAGGACGGATCTTGGCAATGTTGCGGAGCTGAGACCTGCAGGTTTTGGTGACGGCTTGGATGTGAGGGGTGAATGAGAGAGCGGAGTCGAGGATGACACCAAGGTTGCGGGCTTGTGAGACGGGAAGGATGGTAGTGCCGTCAACAGTGATGGTAAAGTCAGGGAGAGGGAAGGGTTTGGGAGGGAAGACAAGGAGTTCAGTCTTGGACATGTTGAGTTTTAGGTGGTGGGCAGACATCCAGATGGAGATGTCCTGAAGGCAGGAGGAGATGCGAGCCTGGAAGGAGGGGGAGAGAGCAGGGGCAGAGATGGAGTCAGAGGTCATCGGTTCAAATCCAGACTCTGCCAATTGTCAGCTGGGTGACTTTGGGCAAGTCACTTAACTTCTCTGTGCCTCAGTTACCTCAACTGTAAAAATGGGGATTAAGACTGTGATCCCACGTGGGACAACCTGATCACTTTGTATCCTCCCTAGCGCTTAGAACAGTGCTTTGCACATAGTAAGCACTTAACAAATGCCATTATGATTATTTTATTATTAAAGTGACTTGTCCAAAGTCACACAGCTGATAAGTGGCGGAGCCGGGATTGGAACCCAAGACCTCTGACTCCCAAGGCTGGGCTCCTTCCACTGAGCCATGCTGCTCTCTGTGGATCTACTGTGAGTAACAAAAAAGGAGTCTTCAGGACCAAAACTCTGTGTGAAAGAATTGATAATGGTGCTAGTGGTTTGTGAAGCACCATTCACACTCATCTCATGGACAATCACATTCCTATCAGAAAATGCACTGCAACACATGAGTAGGCGGATGTAAGTAGTGCATATTATAAAGCGCCCATAGGCGCCTTCTTACCCTCTAGTTACTTTACCTTGATTAGTATGAATATGAATGAGAGATTTTCAAATCATTTATTTTACAAACATGTTCACCATGACAAGAGAACCTTACTTTAGTAGAACAATTTTATGTTATTTTCACAAGAAATCATCCTGGCAGGAAATTATAGATGAATAAAAGACTTGGAGGCAAATTTATCAATGGGGTGCAGGGTGGATGGTTTGAAAACACATCCTTTGTTCAAGTATCTCCAGCGCTTCACTTTGAAAATTCCAAATTCCCATATTCATATAATATATAAGCTACTTACATACAAGCAGGATGCAAGATGACTATGTATCATAAAAATGTCATTTTTCTTTACAGACTGCACTTTTTAATATCAATTTAAAACAGTCAACAGAAACTGTCTTTGTGTGCATAAGAACTATAATTCTTATAGCAAAAACAAAACACAAAATAATTATCAAGGTTAAGCTTGTAAAGACTTTCAGGTTTAAAATTTAAGGTATTAAATGACACAGGACACCTCTAGAAAAAGAAATTTAGAATATTAATGGATATTAACTGCTCTGAAATACTATCCAACGGGGACCATAGCAATCAAAATGGTATTTTCCCCAAATAATAGCCTCCAGGGTTGGTTTTGCCTAATGCCTATATTGCTGTGAATGTACATTATCTGTCAGTACTGCACATTCCACTGTCATTATATTTAAATTATAGCTTGTTCAAAGCTGATAGAAGTAACAACACTATCATCTTGTCAGGACTGAAAACATAATAGTTTTCACTTTCAAATTCTATTTCTGCGTTCAATTTAGTGACCAACTAGTAATAACAGAATAAAAAGCCTCTATAAGATATGCAGACAGGGGCAGGGAGATAAACACTGAAAGGCAGGGAAACTTGGAAACCTTTAATAGCTACTGTACCAATTCTTTCAAGTTCGCATTTTCTTGCTACAGATTAAGGTTCACCATCCTTGACTTGCATTTTTGAATCACTTTTGCTGACTCCACTTAACATAAAAATACCAAAAAATAATATATGGAAAGGTGTCATATTGTTGCTCTACTGTAGCAGTCAAAAGACAATATGCTGGGGCATCTTAATATTAACTACATTTGTTTCTTTAGTGTTTTAAAATTTAAGGCATCTTTTCCAGCTATCCTTACTTTCATTTTATACTACAGTTTTCCCTGTGAGTCAATACAGTTCCACATAAGACTTAGTATCATATCAGGAATGAAAGACAACACAGAACAAATGGCTCTCCATGATCAATTTTTCTTATGATTTAGAAGCAGAAGATAGTTGTACGTGTTTGTATAGATCCACGTGTACACGATTATTTACTTACATATTTGGAAATATATGAATATCCAAATTTGTAAATTAATTTCCAAATATGACTGTACATTTTTAGGCGATTATAATAATGCATTTAAAAATACATTTCATAGCTAAAAATTATACCCTCTTAGTCTGAATTTTGTCACCACTCACTTGCAATCAGAATGTAAACTAAATTCTTTTCATCCACTTACTTTTTTTTGGAGGACACAGTGAAAGATGAAAATGAACACTCCCTGGAAAGCATTAAATACTGTGAAGAGATACGCCATTACAACAGTCTCTTCGTTGATGAACAGCAGACCAAATGACCACGTTAGCCCAAGAAGACATAGAAGCGCAAAAGCACCGAGGACCCAGGATCTGAAAAAAGAAAATGAGATGCTAGCTGTACAGCTGGAGAAAATTCCTGTCAGTAAATACTTTGGTCGTTGCAGTTGACTTTTTTCTTATTTTTGCACTCAAATTCAACAGCTCTCTGGTTTTAATCTTTCTTTGATTAAAATAAGAACAATTCCATCTAGAACTCTGGCATCCAATGAAAACCACAGTGGCAGGTGTAACCTTTTTCTTACTCCAGAACTGAATGAAATGTCAAAAATATTTTCAAACTGAGAGGTTCAAAACAACCCCCATGACCTTACTATATTAAATCTGCATTTTAGTAAAGAAACCTGAGAATTATTTAGTTTAATTTAGTTTTGCATCGTGTATGTGGTGCTTTCATATGACACTAAATTATGCAACACCCATACAGAGATATTAAACGGCAGATAAAACGTTTGGAACCTAAAGTTTGAACTCTGAAAGCCTAAGCTAAAGTGAATCTAGACTTTATAACTATAGAATGAAGAAACCTAATTGAAATGTGACAAAAATATGGATACAGCTACAAAAGAAAATCTTTTAGAGAGGTTTCATCATGAATAATTTGAGGAGAAAGGAATTTAGAGAACAGTAAGGAATGAAGAGGATTTTAAATCAGTTGCATTCCACATCTAACTAATGATCTTACTTGATAAATGGCTTATTATCTTCATAGCTAGAAAGCATTATAAGCAGAAAAGAGAAACAAAATTATTAGACAGAATTGAAACGGAACTTAAGAAAGCATTTATATTTTTTATAAAAGTCAAAATTAAGGAATTCAAAATGCAGAGGCAAGCAGTAAAAAAAAGGCACATAACAGTTAAAAAAATACTACAGCAAATAAAGTATTTCCAAACTAATTACTAAAGTAAGGGAAATTTGTGACTGAGTTTGTAAAGATATAAAATCATGCCAGAAATTTGTTAATGTAGGGTTCTGTCTTACCCAGGTAAGTCCGTATTATAGTAGCCATCACAAACACGGTAATTACTGGTGTGGATGAGAAGACAGAAAGAGGAAAAGGAAGAAAAGAGAGATGCTAAAGTTTAGCGCTCTCTCTCTCACCATGCACCATGCAATGAAGCTGATACTAACCTATCTGAAATCATCTAATTTGTAAATGTTTCCCTGACTATATATATCTGCCATTTTTTAACAAAGAAATTTTGATGTTTTTCATAACCCATATATTCTACTTATATTAGGTCTTCACAGGCTTTAAAAGTCTTGAAGTTAAAATACTAGTCTGAGAATACTGCTATAAATCTAAGGAAGCAAAGACTATCAATTCCTTATTGATTGCATAACTGATAACTGTCTTTGAGAGGGATAGTGCAGTTTTTATTCTGCACTGTAGTAATGTAAACATTTGTTTAATTAGCACCAAAACAACAGATAATCTTCCAGTTAACAATAGTAATAGAGTCAATTCTCTTAGGAGAACAGGATTACAGAGGAAACTGCTCAGAATCCTTAAATCAAAAGTCATTTAACAAAACAAACTTAACATAATCATATCAGCCATGCAAACAGGAGCATAATTTGGAACTGCATTTTAAATGCAAATGAAATTACCACACTGCTATGGAATTTCCATGAAGACACTGGAACAATTTTGGCTCCAGTTCAAGGCAGAAATATTTAGCTAATTTCGACCAGTGTCGGAGATGTTTTGGCAACAGTGTGACAAAAAGAAAAGATCAGTGAGATTGGTTCAATTCACATAGGGTTGTTGAGACAGTCAGGAGTTCCTAATGGAGAGTACCTTTCAATCTGTGTAGCAATCAGAAAATAATCATAGTACTCAAACTTGAACACAAAACACTTACTTAATGTTTTCCAACCTGCTAGAGTCTGGTTTCAGAGTGTTTGAATGCTTCACCATTTTGCACAATGTGATCACCAAGAAGATAAGATTCAGCTGTCAAAACAGATAACAATGAAATAAGATAACAGGTTGAACAACTAGGATCTTGCAAATGCACTTAGTGGGTCGAATGTGACTAAGGATTGGTTCGGATTAGGTACCCAGGAAACTGATTTAAAAGTAGCTGCTTCACTATGATTAAGCCATGTCTATTCATCAGTTAGAGGAAACAGACTGAATCTGACTATTCTGCTGCATCAGGAAATAATATTTCATTTGATGTAAGTATACATCCCTGTAGTCAGAATCTATTGTCTATTAAATCAACCAGGGACCTAATCTATTCTTTTAGTTTTGAGTAGCCCGAGGCTTGAAAAATTGCAAAAAAAATGTAATCAAAGGACACATGATTACTAACAGGCTATATGGAATTACTTTGTCCAGTTAGAGGAAGCAGAGTGAGCTGCGGGACGTGGAAAGAATTTACTGGTAGAAGCAGGGCTTGCCCTGGAGTGGTAAAAACTGAATGTCCATCAGGGAAATGTCTGTCAGAAGAGAGCAATCTGTTGGGAAGAATGGGAACTATGGATGTTTTAAGAAGAGGAGCTTCATAAAGTTGAGAATTGAAATTATTCCTGTCTTGAATGAAACAAACAAAAAAGGAGGCAGTGTGTGCTTGTCTTTGTTATTTAAGACCCTCCCTCTTCTCACTTCCCCCACCCCTTCATTTTGAAAGGAGGTACTATATTGAGTTGTATTAGGCTACTTGATTTTCTTTTAGTCCGTATTTTTTAAATTATATCAATTTTTAATCTGGAGTTTTGAAAATGATTTGATACTGGGTAATGAATGCTAAACGCGATTGAGAGATGGAGAGAAATGGTGATCTCCCAAATTGAATAACTATGCAGTATTTTAATAGCATGACAGTCCAAATAATATCTGAATACTGTGGGTCCTGCAGATGGAAGGGAAGAAAGACAACTTGCTGAGCCTCTGAAAGTCTAAAGAGTTAGTGTGAAAAAACTTAGGAGAGAATTGGTAGTTAGGACTGAGTCTTTGGCAAATCCACAGCTCTCCAGGGCAGAGCTTATATCAACTACTACAGGGGCAGGGACCCACTTGGCTATCAATAAATTTGAGAGTTGGTGAAGAAGGTTTCTAGGTAGCACTCCAATTCTGCGTATCTGGTGAGGCTTAACCATAAACAAACACACTTGTTATTAGGGCTACTATCTGAGACCAGATCACAGTCCACTGAGGTTACTATTTTTTTTTTTTAACCCTACTGGGGTAACAAGTTATCCGTCCTAATGTTTAGCAATGGACCATTTAATATCCCCAAATTCCACTCTTCCCAAAAAACCCAAAGAGCCTACTCTCTCTGCAGAATAGACTTTTTTCTACTCTTCCAGTTTACCTTTCTACTATCTAAAAAGCATCTCACGTAGTCAAAGTAGAATACTGAATACTAAACTACCTACTAGAACATATAAATGAAAATTCAACTTAATTGAAAAAAAGAAAATGAATATGTCTCTTGAAAACTTGACATTCTAGGAGGAAAAGGAAATATTTTACCCACAAAGCTCAGCAGGTAATCAATGATCCCTTTCAAACATCCTTTTACATGAAAATGTAATAGTTATTTCCAGGTCTTTAAGTTTACAAAACTCTTGACAATATCGATTTTAACCCAAGTTCAACATGATTTGGATTTGACAGTGGTGGAAATAAGATTCTAGTCAGTGAATCAAATTTTCTTCATTAAATGCCAAAAACTGGGACAAGAACTACAACTAAAATCATTTAGGTTCCCAAGACTTAGCTTTAGTCTTGCTGTGCTATCTGCCTCCTCTGTCCTGGTCTGATGAGAAAATACTAGATTTTTTGTTTTGTTCTCTGTCTCCCCCTTCTAGACTGTGAGCCTGTTGTTGGGTCAGGACCGTCTCTATACGTTGCCGACTTGTACTTCCCAAGCGCTTAGTACAGTGCTCTGCACACAGTAAGCACTCAATAAATACAATTGAATGAATAGTAGCATTCCATTTGTTGCTATCAATTACTCAGTCTAAATACTTTCTCTTTCTAAATATTTTTCTTTCATTTTTTAATAATTTCTAGTCATACTTTGCAAAAGCCATAATAATATTATCTGAAATCAACACCATTTACATATATTTTCCTCTAGGCACTTTTTGTTCAATTTTTCATCTGTAACTCAGAGGTTCAAAATAATATTGTTGTACAAAAATACAAAATAAAATAATCCCTGAGATTTCCACACTGAAGAATAGAACTTATTCCTGTACATAGCTGCATTGCTTCAAACATACTGACAAAAAAAAGGAAACAATGAAACTATTTTGGTTTATTTGTGTAAGTTAAAAGGGTGTCCCCCGCCCCCCCCTTCCAAACCAATGGGTAATTCAACTAAATACAAAAGTTACCAATTGGGTTTTATTGTGTAAAGTGATACAAAGTTCCCCAAACCTGTCTCCCCATCCAAATGGGAGAATCATTTAATGGACACTGATGTGCTCCCTGTACAAATGGAAAAATAGCACCCAATATAACCTTCTCATGAACAATGAAAGATTCTGATTCTTTCTTCCAGGAACAAGAACATGACACACACTGCCATTATTAATTTTGCGTTATATCTTTATAAATGGAGGATGTAAGTAAATATGAAGAAAATAAGAGGTTCCAATACTAATACCATCACCATTAATTTTAGAAATGCTAATGGAATGAGAGAAAACCCCAAAGGTAAAACTTAATGGGGGCAAAAAATCATAAAACATGGCCAAATTGTATCAGGAAATAATAAGGATAAATACAAACATTAATATGAATACTAAATCTACATTATATTACACTAATACCAACACTACTAAAATAAAGAGGCACATCAAGCTATTTTTTAAGCTTAAAAAAAATCAAACAGTAGGGCTATAAAGGTAGTAAGTACCAAATCTGATGGTAGAAATCTCATTCTGTTAGGTAAAATCTGATGAACAAAGCATTGTATGAACAAGGTTCTTGTTTTCGCAAGATCACATACTTTAAAATAAAAAGGAGGATGTGCTAAAAGGCCTAAAATGATACTATTTAACATGCAAAAGATAAAATGACCTGGAAGCAGGAAAAAGTGAGACAAGAGAGTGGACATAATAATAATCAGATTTGCTCGGCAAAGGCTGAGCACAAGCTAGGTTTTGATCGGAGATGAGCGCCATAAAGTAAATGATAAAAGGGTTTTGGAAACACCAGGCTTTATATTAGAATTAAATGGAGTCTTATGGAATTACTGGGAATAATTCTATGAGAAACCATTCAGCAAAATCCACTTAAGGTGATCATGCATATAAAGTTTAAGCATATCTACCATCATTTTTGATCTACTTAAATTATTTCCCAACAAAATTTTTCACGTAATGATGCTTTTGAGTTGATTCCTTAAAACATCTTCAGAGGGCTGGACCTGTTGAATCAAGTTTCGGCTTACCTCTAACCTCCATCTCCTACTCTAGGAACAGAAAGGCATAAGCAATGTAGAGCTGCATCTGGACAATGGTCCATTCAGCCAAGGAAAAATACAGTGGTGGTTAACTTACTGGATCCCCAACCATAGCTAAGGCGGTAGCATCTACTACACATAACTTCTTTATAATTACCTAGTATGGACCTGCTACCCCAGAATGTATTCAACCTCTTCTTGAACCTACTGATATTATTGGTCAGAACAACTTCCTGTGGTAACAAATTCCATATTCTCATCATGCTTCATCGAGTGCCCCTTTGTTCTGGCACTGTGGGATTTGGAGAAAAACTATTACATGTTCACTCTGTCCACTCCTTATGATTTACTTCATTACTAAACCTTAAATCACGTCTACTCTTAAATTCCTCTCCCCCTTGTCGCCCTCTCCATCCCCCCATCTTACCTCCTTCCCTTCCCCACAGCACCTGCATATATGTATATATGTTTGTACATATTCATTACTCTATTACTCTATTTTACTTGTACATATCTATTCTATGTACATATTTATTACTCTATTTTACTTGTACATATCTATTCTATGCATTTTATTTTGTTAGTATGTTTGGTTTTGTTCTCTGTCTCCCCCTTTTAGACTGTGAGCCCACTGTTGGGTAGGGACTGTCTCTATATGTTGCCAACTTGTACTTCCCAAGCGCTTAGTACAGTGCTCTGCACACAGTAAGCGCTCAATAAATACGATTGATTGATTGATAGATTAACTTTCATCTTTCAAGAGTCCTGATCTTTTTATTCGTTTCTCATAAAGAAATTTACTCCGTTGTCACTCATTTCTCCACCCAAAAACGATCTTAGTTGCCCTTCTCTATACTATCTTCAGCTACATTACGAACTTCCTAAATTGTAGAGACCAGATCTGGATGTGGACACACCATAATTTCATATAAATGACATCATCATCATCATAATAAAGACTGTGGCACTTGTTAAATGCCTACAATATGAGAAGAACTGTACTAAATGCTAGGATAGTTATAAGGTAATCAAGTCCCATGTGGGGCTCACAGTTTAAGTAGGAGGGAGAACAATATTGAATCCTTATTCTGCAAATGAGGAAACTGAAGCCCAGTTAAGTGCCTTGCCCAAGGTCACACAGTAGGTAGCTGGGATTAGAGGCCAGATCCTCTGACTTCCAGGCTTAAATTTTCCACTTTTCCATACTTCATTCATTCATTCAATCGTATTTATTGAGCACTTATTGTGTGCAGAGGACTGTACTACGTGCTTGGAAAGTACAATTCGGCAATAGAGACAATCCCTACCCAACAACGGGCTCACAGTCTAGAAGGTGGAGGCAGACAACAAAACAAAACAAGTCGACAGGCATCAATACCATCAAAATAAGAGAATTATAGACATGTATGCACATCATTAATAAAATAGAGTAATAAATATGTACAAATATACACAAGTGCTGTGGGGAGGGGAAGGGGGTAGAGCAGAGGGAGTGGGTAGGGGTGATGGGGAGGGGAGGAGGAGCAGAGGAGAAGGGGGGGGCTCAGTCTGGGAAGGCCTCCTGGAGGAGGTGAGCTCTCAGCAGGGCTTTGAAGAGGGGAAGAGAGCTAGTTTGGTGGGTGTGAGGAGGGAGGGCATTCCAGGCCAGAGGCAGGACGTGAGCCAGGGGTCGACACAGGGACAAGTGACAACGATGCCCAGTGAGAAGGTTAGAGACAAAGGAGCGGAGTGTGTGGGCTGGGCTGTAGAAGGACAGAAGGGAGGAAAGGTAGGAGGGGGCGAGGTGATGGAGAGCTTTGAAGCCCAGAGTGTGGAGTTTTTGCTTCATGCGAAGATGGATAGGGCACCACTGGAGATTTTTGAGAATGGGAGTGACATGACCAGAGCGTTTCGTTTCACATGGTAGCAGACTTGTTAATTACGTTTTGTCTACAGTCTTCCTGTAATGAAAACTGTGGAACTTGTTAAATGCCTACAATATGAGAAGAACTGTACTAAATGCTAGGATAGTTATAAGGTAATCAAGTCCCACGTGGGGCTCACAGTTTAAGTAGGAGGGAGAACAGGTATTGAATCCTTATTCTGCAGATGAGGCAACTGAAGAATAAGTTGAGTTCAGTTATTCGAGAGTTTGATTATGGCTCTACCATTCAGGGATTAGACTGTCAAAAACAGAGGCAGTTCCAAACACATATTAGGGTTGGCACCTCAAGTATTTTCGTACAGAATATTTATCAAAATATGCCACAACAAGTACTATAAACTGGGAAATTGGATAAAGTTTTTCTATTAGAGAAGCAGCATGGCATAGAGCCATAATGAGTTTATAGTCTAGAGAAGGCAAACAGGCAGAGATGGCAAGGGGCTCACTAAAAGAAGGTCCTCCCACCACTTTCTTTTTGCAGAGAGCCTTCAGACCATATTTCACCATCCTATGAACTCAGTAATGACTTCAGCAACTAGGTGTCATACTCTCCCGCATTTGTTTTGCTGGGATTATTTCAATACTAATACTACTACTAATAATAATGGCATTTATTAAGCGCTTACTATGTGCAAAGTACTGTTCTAAGCGCTGGGGAGGTTACAAGGTGATCAGGTTGTCCCGGGGAGGGCTCACAGTCTTAATCCCCACTTTACAGATGAGGTAACTGAGGCCCAGAGAAGTGAAGTGACTTGCTCAAAGTCACACAGCTGACAATTGGCAGAGCTGGGATTTGAACCCATGACCTCTGACTCCAAAGCCCGTGCTCTTTCCACTGAGCCACGCTGCTTCTTTAATGGTTATTTCAAGATGGTTTATAGAGAGAACACAGGCCTGAGAAGTCAGGAGAGCTAAATTCTAATCCCAGCTATGCCTCTTGCTCCTGTGTGCCCTTAACTTCTTTGTGCCTCAATGTCCTCATATGTAAAATGGGGATAAGATTCCTGTTCTCTTTCCCCCTTGTAAAAGGTAAGCCTAATGTGGTACAGGGACTGTTGCTGATCTGCATACATTGCATCTAATATCTACCCTAGTGTTCAGTACAGTGTTCAGCACATATTAAATGTTTTATGAATACCTTAATTATCATTTTTTTTATTATTACAGAAGGTTGCCTTGAGAGAGGCTGCCTTGACAGGGACTTTAGAAGAGCTGTTTAACTGTTTTTCTGGGAACACTTAAATTCTCATCTTTCCTCCCGAAGTCTTTCCTTCCTGACTTTCCTGTCACTGGTGATGAATCTACTATCTTTTCTGTCTTACAAGCCTGCAAACTTGGCAACATCTCTCTTCTTCAAATCACATATTTAGTCACTAAATCTTGTTGAGTCTATCTCCACAACATTTCTAGAATTTGTTCTTTCCTTCTCAGCCAAACTGTTTCCGCACTGACTCAAACACTTATTGCATCCCATTTCTACTGATGCAACCACCTGCTTGCTGACCTCTCTGCCTCCAGACTTTCCCCTTTCTAGTCCATACTTTGCTTTCCAGAACATGATTCTAAAATATCATTTTGCACAAATCTCCCCATTCCTTAAGTGCCTCCAATGGTTACTCGTCTATCTCCACATCCAGCAGAAGCTTCTCACCATTTTATTCCAGGCACTCAATCTTTAGTCCTACATATCCTTCCTTCTCTGCCACTACAACCCTCACATTTGGTATTAGAGAATACCAACATACACTTCTTCACCGTCACCTCCATTGAGCCCTTGCTCACACCACCCCTTGTGCCTGGAACTACCTCGCCCCTACATATCTGACACACTGCCACTCTCCCCAGTTTACAAATCCTAACAAATCAATTTCTCACCAGGAAACCTTCCCTCAACTCACATCTTCCCACACTATTTCTACCCTACAGCCTCACCCATCGACTAAGTCTCAAACTCTAAGCACTCAAGCCACCCCTATACCCACAACACTCAGCACTCATGCACATATTCTTAGACTGGGTTGCTTTCTTTACCTGAAGCATCATGGCTGGGTGTTAGAGGACTGGAGTTCTAATCCCAGCTCTGCCAAATGCCTGCTGTGTGACGTTGGGCAAGACGCTTGACTTGTCTGTGCCTCAGTTTTTTTCATTTTTTTCATTTGTAAAATGGGGATCCAATATATCCTTCTTAGACTGGGGTACACACTGGGATAGACAGTGCTCTGCACACAGTAAGCGCCTCAATAAATACGATTGAATGAATGATACGGGGACTCTGTTGACATGATGCATTATCACGTATCTGCTCCAGTTCTTGGAATATGCTAAGCACTTAACAAATAGCTAAATTATCATTATTTATTTTAACATCTATCTTCCTTTTGGACAGTGATCATTCTTAGCACTACATACAGCTAGTGCTCAATAAATTCCATTGATTAGCTGATTTGAAAATAAGTTATTTGCATTAACCTTTTTCACCGATGCAGGCAAAGCTTCTTTGACTTTTAGTTTCTTCAAGAAATACATCTATGAGTACATCTGATGGTGCCACATTATGTAATTGGTACAGTTGTAATTGGTATGTAATTGCGACATATAGTTTGAGGATTGCTAGTCAGCTTTTTGAGGCCAGGCATCTTATCATGTACACTTACACTTACACTGCCCTATCACTTAGTACAGTGCTTGCAAACATTAAGCACTCAATAAGTATCACTGGTTTGACTGATTGACTGATTACTCTGGGCTTTACCTGTTACATCTTTTGCTTTCTTAGATGATAGATGCTGCTCAGAACAATGATAATACTAATAATAACTGTGGTATTTTGTTAAGTGCTTACTATGTGCCAGGCACTTTACTAAGCACTGGGGTGGATACAAGCAAATTGGGTTGTATACAGTCCCTATCCCCCATTGGGCTCACAGACTCAATCCCCATTTTACAGATGAGGTAACTGAGGCACAGGGAAGTGAAATGCCTTGCCAAGGACACACAGCAGACAAATGGTAGTGCTGGGATTAGAACCCATGACCTCCTGACTCCCAAGCCCATCTCTTTTTTTTTTTTTGTATTTGTTAAGCACTTACTATGTGCAAAGCACTGTTCTAAGGTAATCAGGTTGTCCCACAGGGGCCTCAGAGTCTTAATCCCCATTTTACAGATGAGGTAACTGAGGCATAGAGAAGTGAAGTGACTTGCCTAAGGTCACACAGCTGACAAGTGGCGGAGCTGGGATTTGAACCCATGACCTCTGACTCCAAAGCCCAGGCTCTTTCCACTGAGCCACGCTGCTTCCCTAATAGAAAAACCTTATCCAATTTCCCAGTTTATAGTACTTTTTGTGGCATATTTTGATATATAGTCTGTAGGAAAATATTTGAGTTGCCAACCCTAATATGTGTTTGGAACTGACTCTATTTTTGACAATCTGATCCCTGAATGGTAGAGCCATAATCAAACTCTTCATTAACTGAACTCAACCTTCTTATCTTAGACCTACTGGAGCATGTACTGTTGCAATATTTTACAGTTTAATAGGCGTTTCAAAATGTTAAACACTTAACAGTCCTCAAAATGTATCTGTATTTTAAAATTATTTCCTAAGGTAATTAACATGTAAAGTTTGCATCTACCATACATACTGTCAACAGATAATTACTGCTGTATGTAATACACCTTCTATGGGGGTATCTTTTTCATGTGAATAAAAACTTTACAAGAGTGATGCAGTGGGATATGGATGGATGGTACCATCATTCACAGTGCCTGACCCCTTCTAAACATGGTACTATGTAGGTCACATGCTTAAAACCACAAAGGTATGCCTCTACAGATTTATGGCAATTTCTTCTCCCTTTATAAAGGAGGCAGAATCAGGCTTATTAGGAAAAAGACCTAAAAGCATCCCTTTTATTCCAGTGGAATCAGCCTTAAAGAATTGCCTTAAACATGGCAAAGTACTGTAGTTTCAAGACTTAAAGTAACTATGACAACAGAGCATATGATACTTGTTTTCTACGTTACTGGAAATGCGATACAATTTGAAAAATCAGCAACGAAAGAACACCAGATATCCCATTGAAAAAACATATTCAAAGACACTAGCTTCTTTATACAGTCTGTAAGCATCATAAAATGATTCTTTCAGTACAAGAAAACCAGACGTTCATTACAAGAGAAGTAACCTTTGGGGAAGATGCATCTTTTCATCTTACTCTTGTACAGACATGAAAAAATGTTCAGATCTTTTAAGAATGTGCTGTTCTGTAGGCATTTATGAGCTAAAAACTTCAAGTCTTTTCATTATTACACAAAATGCACTTAACCAGAAATGACAGGAATTTTTGAAAATCATTGACTAACCTTTTGTTTTAACTTTTTGCAAAAAGCATAAAAATCAAAAGCCTTAACAAAACACAAGGCATATTTTGCATTATTTCTTTTTCACTGATTTATCATAATGGATGTTATTCAAGCTCATTGTGGGCAGGAAATGTTTCTGTCTTATTGTTGTTTTGTACACTCCCACTTAGTACCACCATGTGCCTGCACACAGTAAGCACTCCATAAATACGATTGATTGATTGAAAAAACATTAGCAATATCTTTTAAAATGTGCTCAAGGGTTACCTAAGTACGTTTTAAAGCACCTAGAGCTGTTTGGGTAGGCAAATGGTCTAAAAGGAAGTATCAAGAAATCACATTTTTCTTTTCATCTTCATCTTACCCACCAAGGAGTCTCTCAAAGAGGTAAAATAGATGTCCTTTTGTCAACCGAGTTTTAAGAAAAAAAATGGTGGAAAGTAGTGGCATACAAAATCTCAAATAACTGTCTGAAAACGTATGCCAACTAATGGCATGATTCTTCAGCTTTTATATGAAGAGACTCACACTGGTAACTTGCATATAATACGGAATGTTACAAAACTGGACTTGGTTTGAATGACACTTGGAGTTGGAGTGGAAATTTTTTATAATTTTATACAAGAACCACTGCCCTTTTATAAAACATACTATATTAGGGGAGGAAGTTCTTGAATATTTTCTGTATTTGAAAGTGCATTTTCAAATTGCTTTTAAATATGCATTATTTTATACTTTTTCAAAACATAAATTAAAATTACACATAGATACTTTATGCCTCATATCTAACATGCATGAACTATGCAGGCTATTCATGGCCACAACTGTCTTGCATGTGCCAAATAAATATGCAAATACACACATACATACCTCCCACATATCCTTATGCACGAAGATACCTAATTGTACTACAAGCAGTCTAATGAGAGTCAGAAGATGCATGGTCTTACTTTACTGAAAACAGCAGCCCTTCAATCCTATCTATAATTTTATGAAGTCAAATTTTCCTATTGTCCTTATAAAGCAAATTGCAAAGATCAAGCTCCATGGCTACTGATGGAATTAGAATGATCATCTTCACCAAATCTTACTAGACAAATATGCCCATCAGAGGGTGAAAAAGGAGGAGTAAAAGCCCCCGATAGTGACTACCTAGAGCCACTAGGCCAGGCAATAGTCATGGAGGTTTGCAAGTCTCCCCCAAGTTCCTCACAGTTTCCCTCCATGGTTCCATAAGCCCACTGTCTTCCTGGACTGCAGGAATCAATCAATGACATTTATTAAGCATTTACTGTGTGCATAGCACTGTACTAAGCACTTGGGAAAGTACAATACAACAGTATTGGATGACGTGATCCCTGACTACAGGTAGCTTACTGTCTAATGGAGGACATAGGCATTAAATAAATTCCAGGTATGTTTAATAAACAGTAGAATATATAGATATTTACCTAAGTGCTGTGGGGCTGGGGTGAATATCAAAGGGCTTAAAGTTCACACAAGATGATGCAGAGGGGAGGGAAAATGAGGGCCTAGTTAAGGAAGGCCTCTAGGAGGGAATGTGTGTGATTTTAGGAATGTTTTGATGGTAGGGAAAGTGTTAGACTGTTAAATGTAAAGAGGGAAGGAGTTCTAGGTCCATGGGAGAAGGTAGGCAAGGCTGGATAGACAAGATCTAGTTATAGAGTAGACTGGCATTAGATAGCAGTAATAATAATGGTATTTGTTAAGCGCTTACTATGTGCCAAGCACTTTTTTAAGTGCTGGGGTAGATAAAATGTAATCAGGTTGTCCCATGTGGGGCTCACAGTCTTAATCCCCATTTTACAGATGAGGTACCTGAGGCACAGAGAAGTGAAACGACTTGCCCAAAGTCACACAGCTGACAAGTGGCGGAGCCGGGATTAGAACCCACAACCTTTGACTCCCAAGCCCGTGATCTTTCCACTAAGCCATGCTGCTTCTACTAAGTGTGCGGATTGGGGCCCAGTGGTGAATCAGCATAAGGTAGGAATGAGAGAGCTGACTGAGTGCCTTAAAGCAGATGGCAAGGAGTTTCTGTTTGATTCGTACCTTCGAAGGGAAGGTGCTGTTGGAGAGAAACATCCGATTCACGAAAACCACTCCGCATCTGTGTTACGCTACATAGGAGATGTACGAATTTTCAAGAAGGCAAAACATCTAGACCTTTCTGGACACGGATTACAGAAACACACCATTTGTCTTACAGCCATCGATCTGTTCAATTGGATCACGTCCGCGTGAGTTTAACGGCTTAAAATTCTTTCCACACAGCCTGCAGTGCTGACATGGATATGATAAGACAGAAGAACAGAAACACCGCTCTGAAGTAACCGAGCTGAACTGCACATGTATGGACCCTTTTCGTCCTCCCCGGGGCTTTTGCTACCTGGCAAATGCAGCCCTAAAACTGCACTTGCATCTCCAGATCTTTGCTGCTAGCCATGCAGAAGCCTATTTCTCGCCGGGATTGGCAGTCAGAGAGGTGTTCTGTGAAGGAGACTTCTAAATGAGAGCGCAGGCTGAACTCTTACTGAACTGAATTAATTATTAAAGATGCAGATGGAGCTGTCCAAATGATAAGAACAGCTCCTGACGAGTCATGATCCAAGCTTTCATTAAACCGTTTCAGGCATACTAATGGTTTCCCACTGCTCATTACTTACATGTTCTTTTCCCATAGATATAATAACCCTTGTGCCCATAGGCATAAGTTTGCTACAGAAAGGCAAAAGTAGGAAGTTTAGTCTTCCTTAGAACCTGCATTTTTTTCATAGTTTTCCAAGTTTTCTAAAATTGTGTATGGAATATACTATACATACTCAGTTCTCCTATAAGTGTTGGACAGAATGTTGTAACTAGTGATGTTCTTCTGACAATGCATGTCTCTCTGGATAAAATGCCATGAGGTCTTGGAAGAAAAGACCGGGTGCATGTAATGATGTCAGGGGAAGGCATGGAATTAAGGAATTAAGGCATGGAACCCCAATACTATGGAAAACTAAGAGTTCCTGGGTGGAACTGGTTTGCCTCAAAGCAAGTTGAGAGTGAATATAGTTACCAATATTGTTATTATTAATCATATTTATTGAGTGCTTATTTTGTGCAAAGCACTGTACAAAGCTTGGGAGAGTACAATATAACATCAGATAGGTTTCTGGCCCAAAACGAGCTCACAGTCTGGAGGAGGAGAACCAATTCATTCCAAGATTGAATATATAACATTTGATTGAGAGGGAGTAAAACATACGCTACAGGAACTTAAATTGTTAAGTTACTGATATATAAATAAAATAATAGATAAGTGAAATAATAAAGATACTATTCTTTAAATAAGCACCTAATGCTTGATGCACATAAGTTATCATCTACTCTTCACTCTTTCTGTCCATTTCTTTCTCTCTACTTCTTGCCTTCCTACTCCTTTCCCCCCTCTTCTTCTGATTAAAGAGCAAAGCAATTGTAGGAGAAGGATCGCTCCCAGGAACTATATTATGATTGCTAGCTGCTGTTTCTTTCTTTTTTTTTTTAGGTTGGGAATATTGCTCCCAAAGGCCTTTCATTATTCAGCCTAAATGATTTGCTGGAGGAATATAATGACATGGACGATAAATAATAGTGGACTCTGACTGAACATAGTCAATATGATTAAATGTTTTTCACCTTTTTCTTCACCCTGACCTGGTTATGAGGGAATATAGATGTCCCTAGCTATGGTCAAGACCTTTGCTAAGTACAATGCAATTTTTAAAAAGTCTGGTAAAGAAGTATGTATTCTAGAATAAGGATACATGATAAAATCTTAACAGAGGTGAAATGAAGAACAGCATAGGGAGTCTTTAAAATTTCTCTATGCATATGTTATTTGTCACAAGTTCTTTAACAAGAAGAGTATATCTTAATTGAGGTCAGGATTAATGCCTACTGTGGCTTTTGATGAATCTGTTTAAAAAAATAACCCCTGATTCCATATTTTACATTTTAATGTCAATTTATAAAGCTAATCAATTCAGAAAGATTGCTTTTCCCCCACCTCAATTTTTCTTGCAAATGCTACCACTCAATTCAAATGCTCTAAAAACAATTTGGAATTTCTCCTTACAAAAAAACCCCAAGCTTACTAAATGAGTTATGAAAGAAAACAGTGAAATTTTAAATTGGAATCACCATACAGGAATTGTCAAAGACAACAATACAAGTGTAGATAAAAAGAATTGCTGTAATGGTAAAACTCTGTTAATTTGGGGGTGAGATATTTGTTGGATGAAATGTATGTTTTAATTTCCAGCAGCGTATTATGGTATGCATGGTGATATTTTAGCTATATAATATTCTAGTAATACACTTAAGTTTCAAAGTTGAGCTTAAAAATGATTCCTTTTCAAATTTACAGTAATATGAAGTAGCTACAGAAAATGTATTAAATAGGGAAGTGCTTGAACGATTAAACTGTCATAAAATCTTAATACTATAATTCTATAATACTGTTTTGAAGAATCACTTTTAACTTACACTGTCTTCGTTTCAGGTGAGTATCATAATTGCATACTTATTATACCCAGGGTTTTCCATAAATAAATATTTTAAAAGACAAAGTGAACCAATTAAAAAAAAAAGAAGATATCTAGTATGTGGGCCCCAAAGAAGTACACAAGATACTCTGGGAGGGAAAGACTGAATTCAAAATTCACAAGAACTACATACCATATAGAACATATACTTTATAAGGGTTGCCTCAGATTAACTTTAACTGGAACATAATTAGAAGTAACAAAGTTTTCAATGGACCGGTGAATATCTTCCTACAAAACCCAAGGGATAATTCTTTTTAAAGGTACCTTGTATATTCTATCCATTTGAGCTACTCCAGTTAACTTAATATGATCAATACTGATCTAAAAGATTCCATTTGTTTACTTCCAAATTCAAGTACAGGATTACATCACTAAGACACATGACTAAGATGTCGATAATACAGTAGTTGATAAAATGAGAACTGTGATACTGCAATGAAAACAGCACCTGAACTTTATCATAATTTGGCATAATTACCTAAAATGTTTAGTAGCTACACATGATCAGTGGAACCTAGCCAAGCATTTAGTACAGTACCTTGTACATAGCAAATGACACACATTATTATATAAATATTTCCATTTTATTAATTATAATAAGGATAACAGTAATGATGAAAATTTGGTTCAACTAACCTGGAGTATAAGATTCTTCTCTAATAGAGCTTTACAAATTCAGGGTCTGCTATTCCAAACTTTGAGAATGCTAAAATGATCATTCAACTTGAACTATATTCTTAGAGTACTATAAAAACAGGGAAAATTATAAAAAACAGTGATCTTACCAGAATAATGAAGGTAACCGGCCCAATGAAACTCCAGATAAAATAGTTATCTACATGAAGCCAGCAACTACAATGAGAAAAAAGGTAGTGAAAGTTAAATAGTTTCATGAAAGTGAAAATGTAAAAACCTACATACGCAAAGCATCAGGACAAGCCTATGAAAACGAATACAAAATGAATGTGAACCTTAAAATGACTGACTTTTTTCTTCTAAATTTGATTTAACATCCTACTTACATATCTGTCCAGATTATCTAGTAATAGCAATAGTAGTAATAATAGTATTTATTGAGTGCCCACTAGGTACTGTACTAAACGTGGCTCAGTGGAAAGAGCCCGGGCTTTGGAGTCAGAGGTCATGGGTTCGAATCCCGGCTCCACCACATGTCTGCTGTGTGACCTTGGGCAAGTCACTTCACTTCTCTGAGCCTCAGTTACCTCACCTGTAAAATGGGGATTAAGACTGTGAGCCCCACGTGGGACAACCTGATCACCTTGTATCCCCCCCAGCGCTTAGAACAGTGCTTTGCACATAGTAAGTGCTTAACAAATGCCATAACAAAAATGCTTCAAAAGTACAAATTGGATAAATGTCACATTCCCTGCCCACAAGGAGCACCCCTTCCTCCTCTATCACCCTTCATAATAGTGGTGTAATTAGAGAAAGGGATAAAAATATCTACTAACAGATAATTGAATATACAATGTTCTGGCATATATACCCATACTTGAGATGGGTATAAATACCCACCTCTATAAATAGGTATATACGCTGCTGGAGATTTCTGGTGGGATTGTATGATACAGAGAGTTGAGACCTCATCAGGGAAGTCTTATTGGAGGAGGTGAGATATTAGGCGGCACTTTATGTGGGGAGATGTGTAGTCTGATAAATTTGGGGATGAAGGTATTTCCACGTCAGGTTAGAGGTCATAAAGCGAAAACAACTAACAACTTTTTTGACAACTAGAAAACAAAATTCCCGCATTTAGGGCTTCTGGTTTTATTTAGGTAAAGACATATCTCACCCACCACAAATTACTTCATTATTTCATACCATATATTCATCTTGGAAAATTTTCCTTTGTTGTTAGCTCAGATAAAATGCTTATCCATTATGGGCAGGGAAGGCATCTGCTGATTCTGTCCAAAGTGCTGAGTACAGTACTCTGCGCACTGTAAGTGCTCAATACATATGATTGAATGAATATGTCACGTTTCGCTACCAAATAGCAATATTTATTATATAGCATATTTATAATATGCATAAAATACTTCAACTTGGAATGGAGGGTGAACTGAGTAAATAATTCATAAACGTATTAGAGAGACTTCATTTTAATGGTTTATTTTTCAAACGGCTGCACCTTGCTGAATATTTTGTATTTATCTTTCATCATCTGCAAATCAGGGAGTTTCTTGTAGACCACAGCAACTTTCCATACTGTAACTAATCTTATCAAAGGACAAAATTAACAGTATTGGGAGGCAAATTCATGCCTCCAGCAATTTGAAATCCTTAGAAACATGTCTTAGTCCACCTCCTGTCACTGCCAATAAATATGTTTTTATAAATAAATGTCATTGTCTAATTTTAATCTTGTTCAAGCAGCCTGGCAAAACATTTTCAAAGCAAAGCATATGGGATGGAATGACGTGTTACCATAATTTGAAATGTGAGGTAGCCAGAGGGCTAGCTGAACAAAGAGCTCTACTGAAGCATTCACTTTAAACTGGGTGGTTAAACCTGTCAGATTTTAAGTTAAGAAGAATTTTTTCTTTAATATCCAACTAAGGCCAAAAGTTATTTACTTTTTCAATTTGACTCAGGTCAATCTTTTGTGTTAAAAGAAAGACCATAATTTAGAATCTGCCTCTCCAGAGTACAAATCCTCTGAACCTAGAAAATTACAAAAGACCTGATTGTAATTTGTGCACAGCATTGCCATTCTCTTACCGATAAAGCTTTCAAATGCTATTTTAGTCTGTCAGGGGCCCTCACTGACAGCTAACAGGCTTTAAAATAATTATTCCCTTTAAACACACTTAGGTCACTTGCAATTACTCACGCTTTCTCTGTTCCATAGCTCTTATAGTCAATAGCTGCGGAAACACCAACAACAGTTGCGGGAAAGAGGTAACCAGCAACGTAGTAATACTTCTTCCTAGAATATTCGCTTTCAAATACTTCGACTAGCATTAGGTAGAGCTGCACCCCTTCTAGACACATCCAGGCAAAAGCCGCAAGAAAGAAAAAATGAAGGAGGCCCGCAAATATCGGGCATGCGATCTGCAAAGAGGGAAAAAAAGGTTAAAATGGCAAATAATTAGAAATGGTGACATATCAGCTAAAAGGACTCAATATTCAATTTAAATTGAATTTTCTGAAAAAACAAATCTCGGTGCATCATGTCAAACTCTCCAGTTCCATCATACTACCAATCCAATTTCATGGCACAAATGAATAACACATATTCAAGAGTAACATGTTCAAAAAAAATCACAAAAAAGATTGACAATACAAAGAAACAATAGTATGGCAGAACTATTACTACCATCTGATGGAACCGGTTATTCAAATTGAAAGCAATATGATAGCCATAGAAAATCTATCATGAAAATGTGTCTATGATTTGAGCTCTTCTATTTAAATATGCGGTTAAAATTCTATGACATCCCTAAAATGTTCTGATGTCTCCATTCATTTAATTTCAGATTTAGTATGACCTAGGATATTTAAATTACTTTCCTTAGGTAACCTTAGAAAGTTAGATTTCTTCAAAGGGCAAATGTAAACCACAAGGTAGCATTTTCAAATACATGAAGACAGTAGATATGCATGTGTGTATCTTAATTTTTATTACACTCCATTCCCATGCTTGCATGTCAGTTTGGCATCACTCGTCATTCGCTTGATGACAGTGTCACGTTTACATTCAACTTCATTGCAGTTACTTCATAAAAGAGGAAATATTAGTCACAGAAAAGGCTTACTGTATATTCTGTCTTATCGATGCCTATTAGGAAAATGAACTCTGCAATGAATAGATTGATACAGAGATTTTTGTGAATAGTGTTGCGATCGCTCTGTAGTCCACGGAAGAAGCAGAAGGTGAAGATGCAGATGGCCAAGCCAACTAAGGAAATGACAATTCCCACCCAGGTGATGACAGTGAGAAGTAATTCATGTACTCCATCTTTATACTGGAAAAAAAAAAAAAGGAGACTTGTTAAGAACCTACATCTGTATTCAAAGGGAAGATCACTCTCAACGGGAAAAGTTACAGCATGGTTGTTATATAGGGGACCCAAAAGAACAAATTCAGCCTACTCAGTTATCAATCTAGACCTAAGCTTATCTGAAGAACCAGATTTATGGGGGCATAAAAAGGCATACGTTAACACATAGACAGGATATTTTACTTTTCTTATAGGAATTAGGTCACCTGAAAATTACTTTGTGGAAAAGATTTATTTTTACCCAGAACATGGTCCTGGGCTTCCCTGACAGCCCAGAGCACTATTTTGTCAATCAGTCAATTGTATTTATTGAATGTGTACTGTGTGCAGAGTGCTTGGGAGAGTAAAATAAACAATTAACAGACACATTCCTTTCCCACACTTGCTATGCCTGGATGGGTCAAATGTATTTTAGGGAGATAATTTTCATTTGGAAGATGCATTTTGTATTCTACATCTGGAGAGAACGAACTTAATATTAAGCTATTCTTAAGTCACTTAGGTTCTCTGTGCCTCAGTTACCTCATTGAGGTAAAATGAGGATTAAGACTGTGAGCCCCATGTGGGACATGGAATTTATCCAACCTGATTATCTTGTACCTACCCTAGCGCTTGGTTCAGTGCCTGGTACATAGTGCCTAGCACATAGTAAGCACTTAAGAAATACCATTAAAAATAAATGAAAATCACACCCCAGAGTAGGCTGGCTATGAGGTCAATGGGGAAACCTGTAGACAACAGAATTGCCATATAGCAATTCCATCAGCTGGGCAAATTCTCATAAACTGGAGACCCACACACGAGAGGATGGTGGGAATTTTGCACCGATACCACCAAGACTCCAGGGTTTACAGAGGAAGCTCAATTAGCTGGGACAACCCCCATATAAGAGGCTTCGGCCTCTATAAAAGAGAAGCATAGGTAGCCACTTGCAGAAACAGAGCATCGTCATAGTTCCAGCAGCACGGTGAAGTGGATAGAGCATAGGCCTGGGAGACAGAGGTCATGGGTTCTAATCCCGCCGCTGCCATTTGTGTGCCGTGTGGCCTTGGGTAAGTTCCTTCATTTCTCTGTGCCTCTGTAAAATGTGGATTAAGACTGCGAGCCTCATGCGGGATAGGGACTCTGTCCAGCCCAATTTGCTTGCATCCACCCCAGCACTTAGTACAGTGCCTGACACATAGCAAGCATTGACCAAAATACAATTATTATCATTATTATTATTATTATTAATGGATCCAGAACTCTTTTGGCAGCAATTTTCTGCTACATCCAAAGTGCCTGATGATAGGGTTGTTTTCTTTCTCTCTTCTGCTCCTAACACCACAGAGAGACACACTCCATACAGGAATGGAGGGTGGCAGATATTCCCCATTTAAACTTTAAAATGTTGTGAAAGTTGTGGCCATTGGTCAACTGGTGCCCCTGTCTGGAGTGGTGAGTTAGACGTTTAACCAGTTATGAATGGTTGGATATTTTTCTCATTTATTTTTACGCTGTTAAATCACCCTCTTATCTTATATAATTATAATAATGGCATTTATTAAGTGCTTACTATGTGCAAAGCACTGTTATATGTAGTTCATGTAGAGTTTCCTCTGAAAGACCTTCATCCTTGCTTTAGATTACGAGCTCTTGACACATTGCAACCACACATCACAAGTTATTACTGATTGAAAATAACATTATTTAATAAAAAGCCATGTCTGTCTGAAGCCAAACCATCACTATTATTCAATCAATCAATTGTATTTATTGAGTGCTTTCTATGTGCAGAGCACTGTATTACATCCTTGGGAGATTACAAACAAAAGAATTGGCAAAAATGTTCCCTGACCTTAGAAAATTTACTAACGGGTGAGTTTATGCCAGATTGCAGAATAAAACCAGTAGGTTTGGGCATCCTCCACGAGACTTTTTCAATGTATCATCAGTAGACATGAATAATCTGAGAAAATAAACTTTCATCTCAATTAACTTGTCGGCAGGCATTTAAACTTTAATGAGGGATTCTAGATGGATTAAAAGATGAACTAGGTAAAGGTTTCACTCATGCTGCAGTTTTTTTAGGGAGTTCTTCATATACTCCACTGCTTCAAAACCAGGATATTTTCCTCCTATCAGGGAAGGAGCGTGACCTAGAGGAAAGAGCACAGGCTTGGGAACCAGAGGACATGGGTTCTAATCACAGTTCCACTATATACCTGCTGTGTGACCTTGGGCAAGTCACTAAAGTTCTCTAGTTCCATCACCTGCAAAATGGGGAGTCAATACCAGTTCTTCCTCCTTCTTAGACTGCAAGCCCCATGTAGGACCTGATTATCTTGTACGTACCTACTCCAGTGCTTAGTACAGTGCTTGCAGAGTAAGCACTTAACAAAATGCCATTATTATTATTTTCTGTTTAAATAATGAGAATGATGACAAAATCAAATTCTGAGAAATTTCAGTATGACAGGGAGGCATTGTGCTGAAGAGGGAAGCAGTGTGGCTCAGTGGAAAGAGTCAGAGGCCATGAGTTCTAATTCCGACTCCACCACTTGTCTGCTGTGCAAGCCACTTAACGTCTCTATGCCTCAGTTACCTCATCTGTAAAACGGGGATTAAGACTGTGAGCCCCACGTGGGACAAACTGATTACCTTGTATCTACTTAAGCGTTTAGAACAGTGCTTGGCACATAGTAAGCACTTAACAAATACCACTATTATTACTATTACTGAACCAAATAGTCAACTTTTGCAGTACAAAAGCTTTTTCTGCAAGTCACAGCACTGATAAAATGAATTTATAATCACTCAGATCCTGTACCATGGTCTAGTGGAAGGTTAGAAGACGTAGGTTCTAATACTGGCTCAGCCAATTGCTAGCTGTGTGACCTTGGGCAAGTCACTTAACTTCCCTGTGGCTCAGTTGTCTTGTTTTCCTTCCTACTTACACTGTGAGCCCCAGGTGGGACAGGGACACTGTCCAACCTAATTAGCTTGTACCTACCCTTTTGCTTTGACATATAGTAAGCGCTTAACAAATACCATAAAAAAGTGCAGATTTCACCAGCAGTGAAACTAATGGTCAGTAACTAGTTTAGTTCCTGGGGAAATGTGTATCACTCATTCCAGATGTCCAAGGTATTCTAAAAGCAGTTTGAGTTGATGAATTTATATGTGTTTAGGGGGGAGGGTTTGATAAGTATGCATATTTGGACAGGTAAGACTGTAAGGATATATCTAGATACATACACACACACACACCTCTGTATAAATATTACTGGGAGGTCATTTTTTATTTTACTCATTTATAAAATTAATACTATAAAAATGGTGTCCATACTTTTTAAAAATATCTTGGTTGATCTGTAAAATTATTTTTTTGTTCCAAAGCATTATATTTTAGAGAGCACCTCTTAATCCCCAGTTACTTTGATTTTGGAGGAACATGGTGGATTTGCCCCCTGACTTCAATTCTGCAACTTTCTATCCTAACAATGCAGTGTAAATAACTCAGCAGGTCTGGTAGCTTCACTCTCAAGCAGTCTTTAAGTTTCTTGCGATTCTTTTAGACTGTGAGCCCACTGTTGGGTAGGGACTGTCTCTATATGTTGCCAACTTGTACTTCCCAAGTGCTTAGTATAGTGCTCTGCACACAGTAAGCGCTCAATAAATACGACTGATTGATTGATTGATGTCATGGCCTTTCCCTACATTCCCTACACTAGCAGGAATGCAAAACACAGTCTAGAAACCATTCCAATTTTTCGTGCTCTGGTGCTTCACAGGCATTTTACTTAGTCTAATAGGCAATTAAAAAGTGGCAGAGTGTTGAGAAATTCAAAGACTATAACTGGACTTTCTAAGTGGAAACATAACACAGAATATTCTCACACCCTTTCTTTCCCCCAAAATGCAAGAAGACAATATGGGTTATTTACCCTTGAGTGAGAGCTGCTTTGGATAGACAGAGAAAAAATATTGATATATTCAAGTTGAGACTATTAAAAAGCATTTATAAATGTAGACACAGCAAGAAGCTCAGACAATTCTTTGAGGTTACAATATGCATCCATGGATGGAGGAGCTATTATATAAGCTGTATGGAATCTCTCAGGGTTTTTCCACTGCTAATTACCAATGTAAATACTTACTGCAATTTCCCTGTGGGCCATGAGAATTGCAAAGTTGGTTAGGTGGCTGCAAGCACACGTTGTATGAGTTTTATTAGTGTCAACCAGTTTGCAGCCTTGAGTAGACCAATATCCCATCATGGTCCTCTCAGAGTAGTTCCAGAAGGAGCAGTTTGCATTGAAATAATTGTCAGGCTGGGAAATACAATGACAAGAGAAAATTAGGATTTTATTCTCTAAGATGGCAATAGTAATTGTTTAATATGGGTAATTTAGATTAAACTTGGCAGGTTTCGGACTATAAAGTTTTTCATCAGCAAAATTGTGGACTACATTGTACAAAGCAGATATCTAGCTTAAAAGGACTTTATAGTCCGAAACACTGTAAAATGTACTCGAAATTACTGAAGACTCATTTTCTACAATTACAATTTCCATCTTATGATTTTATATACTCATGGTGCACTAGAATCATTTTTCTTTTCTGATAAAATTTAAGCGATGAATTTATTCTAAATAATTTCTCTACCAAGTGTTTTAAAAAAATCCATTTTCTCTTCCTCATTTTTGGTCAGTTCAAAGGGACATATAAGCAGCGGTCTGAATCACGGTCAGATCTTCAAGGCTCGTCTCAGAGCAAATAGGTAGGTGAATGTACAAAAGAGGAATAACTTCATATATATTTATTTCCCTGTGCCAGTTCTGACAATCTACTTGGCTTTCTGAGGCTTGTTCTTAATGCTCTGAAACATGAAAATCCAACACAATGCAGATAAAACTGTAACTTGATTCAGTCAATTAACTATCAACTTAATTCCAACACACAGATTGGGAGTGAACGTGGAGGCCCAGCAATGCTGATGAATCATACTTCCTTGCTTTTTATAAATGTTAATTTAAATATTGGCTAAGCCTAGAATTGAAGAACGGGGTCAAACAATTCTACAGATATTTAAACTTGACGCATTAAACGGTTAATATTCTGCTACCCTGCTGCTAAGGTAAGAGTTAATTTTCACTCAGAAACAAATTAGAGTCATTTACATTTTCATGTTGATTACTGAATTAGCTTTCATTAAGAATACACTTAAGTTCTAATAATCACTGAACCAGGCTCATTTAATTTTATGTTCATAGACTTAAATAAACTTGTGTCTCTGACCTAATCCAACATTTAAAATTCAAATGGAGAGGTGTTTTTTCAGCTCTGCTCTTTTATCTTGCTGGTTTTATGACCTTCTTACTAATTCATTAGAATAACTCACATCGATGTGTTCCAGGGTAAAAAGTACGGGATCAGTCAGGTATACACGGCTGGACTCCTTGTTGATTGAGGCTGAAATTACGTGGGAATTCACTGCAATGGTACTATTACGGCCAATGAAGTCACCCGCTAGTTTTATGGTTGCATTTTCTGTACTAAGGAATTGTCCCAAACTCTTGTATATAATGAATACCAACTTTGCAAGACCTGAAATAGAGGAGGAATAAAAATGCATTAGTTTGTGGAAACTGGAAAAATTAATAAATCAATGACATGCAACAGCTAAGAGTTTCCATGAGGTTTTTGAATGATATTTAATTAAAGAATCACAACTGTGTATCCCATTCCTAATTTGTTTTGTCAGAAATCTAAGAATTAGCTGATAAAGTTGTTAGATCCAGACGTGGCAAATTTAAAAAAAGCAATGATTATTGCATTCGGTCTTACCACTCCTGCTGTTCTGTTTGACAGTGTTTGCCGAAAGCTGAATCCAATTGCCTCCTTTACTACCCTGAGGAAATTTCAAGTCTTGCACCTGGCCTTCGGTACTGAGTACAGCAACTTCCAAAACTGGTTGAGCCGAAAGAGAGAAGTAAAATGCGGAAAACATATTTTTTAAATCACATTACAAAGTGGCAGGTGATAATTTTCTGAAAAATGTTCCTGCTTTCTTTCCACTGAAACCCAACCACTTTAAACAGCTTATTAGTCTGAGAAAAATTAAAGACGCTTTGACCCTGGCAGCACCTTTTTAAAATGAATTTTTATGGTTTGCTTGTTATTTTTCATAGGTTTGAATGGTGTCAGTTCATGAGAAATACTATACATAGTATGCATAAATGAATCATTAAGAATAAAGCCTGATCCAAATACAGATCAATTCTATATCTGCTTGCATTTTTTTTAATGTTCCATGTAAAGCCCAAAATTATACGAGTGCAGTTGGGGGAATTTGCACAACTTGATTTTCTGATCCTCATGTTAAGGAGACTTTAGCAGACAGACTTCAATGGAACTCTTAGTTGTTGAAGTTTTAAAAGCATAATCCATGTAATGCAGAACTGCGATAATATAAGATAACCCTGTAAAATTGGTTTCTCTTTGATCTGTAAAACTACTTAGATCAGGGTAATCAACATACAAAACATGAATTTGCATCTGAGTTTAACTTGGTATTTATTCCTTCCCATACGTGTCCTGTTTTACTCCATTATTCATTTTCTAACCTTATATAAGCTTCAAGACAAATGCTTTTATCAGACAATGAAAAAAATGATAAACAAGAACCTGAGTAACTTAAAACTATTTTAGAATAAGACTATTTGACCAAATAGACAAGTTTATCTCAAGCATTTTGAAAGGCTATTTAATTTGGGGGAAGGCTTAAAAATATAGCCCACTCCTGTTTCACCTCTGATGTTGTACTATTAACATGGATTGGAAAATGAAACCTTTAAGTTTATTTCCATTAATCTCACTTAGAGAGTATATTCTTTTCCTTCCTGCACCAAGATGAAGGTGGAATGTTGCTCTTTCAGAAGTGAATTCCAACTGATCAAGCCGTCATTACTGAATTCTAATTTCATTGGTAATTTTGAATGTCAAATATATAAATATATATATATATATCTCCACTCATCACATGACATAATATCAATGGATGTTGGCAGATCATGTAAAAGGCAAGACTTAGGCCTGAAATTAGGGGATCAACCTAGTTAGACTGGCAGTTAGATGAAGTTAGATGAAGCAGCACTCAGAAGTGTAATAGTCCAATCTTGCTTGATAACTATTTTGCTTTTTACTGGTCCCAGCAGAGCCCACCTTGAGAGGTGAGTGAGATAAATTGAGATGCTGTGACCCACACATGACAATTCAACATGACTCCAAGACCCAGATTTATCCTCTATGCTCCTTGTAGTGGTAATAGTAGTAGTGGTAGTAATAGTAATTGAGAGGCAGCTAAAGTAATGTACTGTAGTAAATTCAGATGCTGTGACCCACACATGACAATTCAACATGACTCCAGGACACAGAGTTATCCTCTATGTTCCTTGTAGTGGTAATAGTAGTAGTAGTAATAGTAATTGAGAGGCAGCTCAAGTAATGTACTGTAGTAAGCACTTGCAATGTACAAAACCAAGAAGTGGCATGTGGGGATAGTGTCTACCAACTTTATTGTATTTTCCCAAGTGCTTAGTACAGTGCACAGTAAGTGCTCTATAAATACCACTGATGGATTACCTGACTGATTGGAGACCCAGCACCATCTAATCAAACCAGGTAATGGCTAAATCATTCAGGCCTGAAATCATACAGGGTTTTCTGCCCCAATTTCCCTACCATTCAAGAGCCCCATTCTAAACTGATCAAACCAAAACAATTTTGTGATTATACCTTATTTCTGATATTTATGCTCCTCTACTCTTTGTTGGGTAGGGACCGTCTCTATATGTTGCTGACTTGTACTTCCCAAGCGCTTAGTACAGTGCTCTGCACAAGTAAGTACTCAATAAATACAACTGAATGAATGAATGTCATATTCTAACCTATGCACCAATTAGAGACTGGGCAGGGGATATGCCATCTAATTTTTTGGACTAACTCCAAATTCGCCCTCCAATGGAAATGAATGAATGAAATATAAAATTAGTAATATGGGACAATGAAGTAATATGTCAAAGACGTCTTGTCCATTGCTCTTGTAAACCAAAAAGTGCTTTGCGTTAGCCTCCCCTTACCTCAAAACATTCTTGGGGACATAATCAGGCTGAATTTGACCTGATTATGAAATTCATTCAATCGCATTTTTTGAGCACTTACTGTGTGCAAAGCACTGTACTAAGGGCTTGGGAAGTATAAATTGACAACATATAGATATGGTCCCTACCAAACGACGGGCTCGCCACACAAGCTTCTATGAATATTCTAAAATGATATCATGGGATGGGTTCAGACAAGTTCTTGCCATAATGAAACTACCAATTTGCTTACATATTCCCCACTGAACTCTTATTTCAGTGCTAGCATTCAAATTCTAAATTATGCTTTAAATATCTGCAGCTATTTTGCAATCTATGGGGCATCGACATTGCACATTATGGAAGATGTAGTTCATTGAGCACATTTTCACCTGAGAGCAGTTGGGCTTAATATAAATATTTGGCTTGTATTCTGTATGCCTAAAATATTAAAATGGCAGAATGCATTCTGAAATGTAATTTAAATTCATTAAGTACAGATTATATGTAATGGAGAAATATCTTCCACAGTTCTATAGAAGCATCGCGATTACTTTAGCAAGTCCATAACCTAGAATTTAAGTCTTCTTTCAGTGCATAGCTTCTGCTAATTATTTTTCAAGTTTCCACACTAATTTGGAACATAGATTTATTAATGTTTTAACTTTGTGCAATTAACCTACAAAAGTTTTATTTTATTAATGAACAGGAGGGGCTTCCGTCTTCTTACTTTGCTTTCCTCTCCAGAGAAAGGCTTAAATCGATAAAAATACCTACTGCTAAGGAATAAGAAAAAAAATGAGGCACACGAAAGCCATCATCCTTAATCATGTATATCTCTTATTGATGATCTGTTTTAGAACACGGACTCACCAATATTTTCCGTGGGCATTGACACTCTTGTTGGTTCTAAAAGATTGTCCGCCAAAACAAAAGCTCCTTCTTCCAAAGTATCAAGTAGCATCGTTGCAGCGTGAGCTTGTTCTGAAGAATTCATGTCCCTCCAAGATTCGAGAGCTTCAGGCCTCAGCAGGTTATCCACTGTGTCAACAATTGCCTGCATTCATCAGAAAATTATCATTAGGTCTGATTACTTTAGCCAAAAAGGGGAGTTTCAATCACCATCTGGTGACAGTTGGAATTTAACTATCAAGAGGATACAAAGAAAACAGAAAACTTTGTTGATATAAAATGGATCCAAATCCATTTCAAATGAGGCTTAATGAAAGGAGGTTAATCCCCATTACTGGGACTAGGGAACTACGGATATTCGCCACTTGTCTGCTGTGTGACCTTGGGCAAGTCACTTTAAGTCTCAGTGACTCTCAGTTTCCTCATCTGTAAAATGGGGATTAAGACTCTTAGCCCCACGTGCTCTGTCCAACCCGATTTGCTTGTATCTATCCCAACATTTAGTACTGTGACTAGCACATGGTAAGCACTTAATAAAATAACATAATTATTACACTTAATTATTCTATGAATATACCCTGTTAAGCTTGGGTGACTAAAATGCAGAAAAATATAGCAACTGGGACCAGTGACTTTGCCAAGAAAAGGCAAGGTTACCGAGTGTGGGCACAAATTATGCAACCCTAAATGGTTGAAATATAATGGGCAGTACACTACTTTGAAAAATAAATACTGAAATATTTGTGCAATCTAGGTGCATGCTCTAAATAATTATGAGTGAAGCAACATCGTCTCAAAGTTTAAAAATTAGGTGCAAGATTTGTTTTTTGCTGTCCAAGCCCTCTAATCTGATCCTTTACCTGTTTGGCAAATACTGAGATTGATTGCTAACTCTAATTTTTGCCCAGTGATTAAAGGAAATCAATACAATGAACAAGATATTCAAAGAAGTCCTGGTCACTAGAGGGAGAAAATTTCGCAACAAAATACTAAGTTTCTGTATGTACCAATCAATCAATCACATTTATTGATTGCTTACTATCCGCAGAGCACTACTAAGAGCCTGGGAGAGTAGAATATAACAGAGTTGCTAGACATGTTCCCTGTCCACAAGGACCTTATAGTCTAGAGGAAGTGACAAACATTAAATTATGGATAAGTACAAATCAAAGTTCAAGGGTTATGTAGAAGGAAGAGAGAGTAGAGGAAATGAGGACTTAGTTGGGGAAGGCCTCTTGGAGGAGATGTGACTTGAATAAGGCTTTGAAGGTGGAAAAATGGAACTCAGTTGGATACGAAAGGGGAGTGCATTCCAGGCCACCGGCAGGATTTTCATTCATTCATTCAATCGTATTTACTGAGCGTATACTGTGTGCAGAGCACTGTACTAAGCGCTTGGGAAGTACAAGTTGGCAACAAATAGGGACGGTCCCTACCCAACAGTGGGCTCACAGTCTAGAAGGGAGAGACAGAGAACAAAACAAAATATATTAACAAAATAAAATAAATAGAATAAATACGTACAAATAAAATAGAGTAACAAATACGTACAAACATATATACATATATACAGGTGGTGTGGGGAGGGGAAGGAGGTAAGGCGGGGGGGATGGAGAGGGGGAGGAGGGGGAGAGAAAGGAGGGGGCTCAGTCTGGGAAGGCCTCCTGGAGGAAGTGAGCTCTCAGTAGGGCCTTGAAGGGAGGAAGAGAGCTAGCTTGGTGGATGTGTGGAGGGAGGGCATTCCAGGCCAGGGGGATTATCATCATCATCATCAATCGTATTTATTGAGCGCTTACTATGTGCAGAGCACTGTACTAAGCGCTTGGGAAGTACAAATTGGCAACACATAGAGACAGTCCCTACCCAACAGTGGGCTCACAGTCTAAAAGGGGAAGACAGAGAACAAAACCAAACATACTAACAAAATAAAATAAATAGAATAGATATGTACAAGTAAAATAAATAAATAAATAGAGTAATAAATATGTACAAACATATATACATATATACAGGTGCTGTGGGGAAGGGAAGGAGGTAAGAAGGGGGGATGGAGAGGGGGACGAGGGGGAGAGGAAGGAAGGGGGATGATGTGGGCCGGGGGTCGATGGCGGGACAGGCGAGAACGAGGCACGGTGTAAATAAGGATGTAAATCAGGGGTCAGCAGTGAGGAGATGAGTTCAAGATTCAGTGAGTAGGCTGCTGTTAGAGGATCAAAGTAAACCTGCCGGGTTGTAGTAGAAAATCAGCAAGGGAAGATAGGAGGGAGCAAAGTGAGTGCTTTAAAGCTGATAGTAAAGAGTTTCTGTTTGAACTTCCAGAAGTTCTTGAGGAGTTGGGAAAAATGGACTGAACATTAAAAAAAAAAAAAGATCAGGGCAGCAGAGTTAATTATGGACTGGAGGAGGTAGGGACAGGAGGCAGGGAGGTCAGCAAGGTGGCTGATGCAGTTGTTGAGGTGCGATAGGACAAGTGCTTTGATCAGCATAGAAACAGTTCTGATGGAGAAGAAAGGGTGGATTTTAGTGATTTTGTGAGGTGACAGATTGAATAGCTGTGTTGAATGAGACAGACAGGTTGAGAATAATGCCATAGTTTTGAACTTGTGACACAAGAAGAATAGTGTTGTTGTGGACAGGGAATGCGCTCAGTAAATGCCATTAATTAATTGATTGATCGATGAGTGCCGTCTACGGTAGTTGGAAAGTGATGAGGACTGAAGACTGAGGTTGGGTGGGAAGATGAGAAACTCTGTTTTAGACATATTGAGCTTGAAGTTTTGACGGGACATCCAAATAGAGATGTCCCGATGGCAGGAGAAAATACAAGACCATAGAGAATGAGAGATATGAGGGCAGGAGGTATAGATTTGGAAATCATCTGCACAGAGATGGTAGTTGAAGCCATGGGACAGAACGAATGGGTGTAGATGGAGAATGGAAGGGGGACCCAGAATTGAGACCTTAGGGACTCCCACAGTTATGGAGTGGGAAGCAGAGGAGGAGCCTGTGAATGAGATTGAAAATAAGGGATCAGAGAGATAAGAGGAGAAATGGGAGAGGAGAGTGGCAGTGAAGGCTAGGTTGGGTAATTTTCCAGGAGAAGGAGGTAATCCACAGTGTTGAAGGCCAAGGAAAGTTAGGAGGGAGTAGAGACCACTGTATTTGGCAAAAAGGAGATCACTGGTGACCTTTGAGGGCAGTGTCCATGGAGTGAAGGGGGCAGAAGCCAGAATGGAGGAAATCAAGGAGAGGAAATGGAAGTAGCAAGAGGGTATGGACAACACACAGAAGGACTTTGGAGAAGAATGGTAGGAGGGGGCAATGGCTGGATACAGTGATTTCAGAGTTGGTATGGGTAGAGATTGTACATTAGGTAAAGATGATGATACTGAGTGCATGTGAAGTCAGTATATGTGAGGGGTGGGATGCAGCACGAGGTAAGTGGAGTTGAGGAGTGAGAGGAAGCAGAAGAGTCATACGAAACATCCACATGAATATTGAAATTCTCCAGGATCAGTGTAGGAAAGGAGAAGGAGAGAAGGACTGTGAGAAAGGTATCAAAATGGTTCAGAGAGTTATATGTAATTTGAAATTATGACAGCTCAGTCCTCACACACAGAGGTTCAGTAAATGGCATATTAAAAAACAGAAAAAGAAACAAATTCAAAGAGATCATTAAATTCTCTTTACCAAATAACCCCATTCAATCACACTAATCAGTTAATCAATTGAAGGCAGGCTCTTTAATGCAATAACGTAGCTGTGCATTGAATATGCCACACATTGCTGAATCACCATGTTTACCATGTCCCATTTACCTAGACATAATGTTTCATTATACATAAATGTAGTTTGATCAGTTTAAGGCACTGAACATGGAAAGAAAACCTTTGTACTAACAAAAAATTGGGTCTGGAATACTACATGAAGTGTATGTTCATAAGTGAATGAGGAAAAGTTGGTAGAGGCTATGGTCAGAGCAAGATTAATTACCCTAATCCATCTTAATATCCTCTTTCTGTCTGCCTTGTGAGCCACCACCACGATCTGCCTGGCAGGTGGAAGATACTTCGAAGTGGCATTAAAGGCTTTTTTTTTTTCTCAATGGGAGATAGAGTAGTCAAAATGCTCACATTGATACTGTTGCAGCCATTAACTAGAGTGGAACAGAAATTGGTCTGCTGGGGCCAGGTTCATTAGTCACCAAGAAATACAGATTGGAGCCTCTAATCTGTGGTACAAATGAATCTTCTGTCACAAAGTGGGAATATGCTTCATTTGCGTAGTGTAAGTCAGCTTTTGATTTGTAATTCAAGGAGTTTTATTAGTCTTATCTGAGCAGTGAAGCTCAATTGAGTCCTACTGAAAATGACACTGGTCAAAAAATTGTGGTCATTCTAGAGTTTCCTTTGTATCTATTTTAGGTATCGATGATTTTTTTTTAACTTGAAGCTCTAATTATTTATTATCATAAAACGTCAGTATATGTACTTCTACAGTGAAATACAAATAATTATCAGTGTATAATGTCCCGGAGATATTCTTCCAGCCGGGGGCGGGAGGGAGGAATCTACTCTTTTCCCAATGAAACATGCATTCTGAGCAACATACCAATTAATACATTTTATAGATTAACTTTTAACCTTAAAGGTGAACTGCAAACCAAAGCATGAAATATTCCATTTCATCAGAATTTCTATACTCCTATTAAACAGACTAGAAAGGAACATTCAGTACATTAACCATCTAAAAACAGACCATCCCACCACTTAAAAAAAAAACAAAACAAACCTCGGGTCAAATACTGTCTACTCTTATTTTACCATCTGAATTTTTTTTTTTGAGATTATGCCAAGTACATATGTATAAGGTCAAACTTGATTTCAATAAAGTACCGAACAGGTGACTATGGAATTTATGTGACTTTATTTAATATGCTGGCTGGTCCTTCAACTTTTGGATTAGTATGATTTGCACCCGCACCGCACCCCCCCCACAAGAGTTACAAAAGAGTTGAATTACAAAATAACAACGCCCAAATTGGAAAGTCTCATTTAATATGTCTTTATCATTCATTTACTACTTCATGGTAATCAAAGTGACAGCTGTAACATAATCAAAGCTCATAGTACAGTGCTCTGCACACAGTAAGTGCTCAATAAATACAATTGAATGAATGAATTCAGAGATTTCCAATGTGGAGGGGCCCTTGAAACAGGAATTGAAAGAACAGTCCAAAAATCACAACGGCTAGATCTGTTAAAGGCTTTTGTTCGATCAGCCTGGTCAATCCCATCATTTAGTACTTAGTTCTAAATATCATTATTAGAATATTCATATTTTATTTGCAGCTCACCTGGTTCTTGTAGTGACTCTTAAATGTTTCAAGATATGACCACTGAATTTAAGAGTACACTACTGGAATTAAGAAAGCAGTAACGTTTCATGCATGTATGACTGCCCAGTCTTTGATATGATAAATCATCACAAACATATGATATATTGAGTTTTTTGTTGGTTTTTTGGGGGGAGGATGTGGGTAAAACAAGGATAACAATAGAGAATAAAATCATTGTGCTATTACTTTCCAATTCAAAGGATTTACATTACTATTCTTGTACTTTTGAATAAGTAGGAAAGTGGCAAAACACTGGAAAAGTTCATTGCATGCTGATTGTGAGAATATTATACCTGTGCAAAGTCAACATTTTTATAGTTGATATGGTGTACAATACACATTTATCAAAGACTGAAATACATTGGATCATGCAGCAAGATGATAAAGCGTGGCAGGTGACAGCACAGGAGAGATACCTTAAGGTAAGCCCTGCACGTCTTCTCTCGTTTTTGGAGCTTTTTAGTAGAAGAAAAGAAAATCAAAGGTTAGACAACATCTTTGGAAAGCTACCAAAAAAAACAAAAAAACCCTAAAATTACTCTGGGATTCCAAATTGGAATCTATCTTGTATCGTGAAAATCCTTTGGTCTTCATGGTTCCAGAAAGGTTTGTGGACACCACTCCTTTCCAAAACTCTCTTATTCTGGATTATATTCTCTTCGAAGCACACTAATGCAAGACTGATTATAGAATAGCTAAAAAGTGATCATTTGACCTTCCTGTGAAACCTATGAAGCTGTATGTACATTTAGAGTTTATAAATTTAGTTAAAAAGTGCATGTTAAATTCCTCCTCTCCATCCCCCCATCATACCTCCTTCCCTTCCCCACAGCACCTGTATATATGTATATATGTTTGTACATATTTATTACTCTATTTATTTATTTATTTATTTCACTTGTACCTATCTATTCTATTTATTTTATTTTGTTAGTACGTTTGGTTTTGTTCTCTGTCTCCCCCTTCTAGACTGTGAGCCCACTGTTGGGTAGGGACTGTCTCTATATGTTGCCAGCTTGTACTTCCCAAGCACTTAGTACAGTGCTCTGCACACAGTAAGCGCTCAATAAATACGATTGATTGATTGATTGAAAGACAGCAACAAACAGGCCCAAGTAGGTTCCTAGGTGCATAGGTGACTCACTGATTTACAGCACTAATGCAAGCAAAAAAGCAAAGGTGAGGCAAAGCAGTTTGTAAATTTCCATTCTTTGAAAACGTACAATCTAAAGGAATATTTGATTACTGTTATTATTATGAAAGTGTGTGTGTGTGTGTGTGTGTGTGTGTGTGTGTGTGTTTTGTTGTCTTTATATTCAAAGAAGCAGTGTGGTCTAGTGGATACAGCACAGGACTGGGAGTCAGAAGCAACTGGGACCTAATCCTGGCTCCACCACTTGCCTGCTGTGTGACCCTGGGCAAGTCACTTCACATCTCTGTGCCTCAGTTATCTCATCTGTAAACTGGGGATTAAGACTGTGATCCCCATGTGGGATATGGACTGTATCCAACCTGATTAGGTTGTACAGCTAAAACGCCAGCATTTGGTACAGTGCCTGGAACATAGTAACTGCTTCAAAGAGATCATTAAAAAAAAGGACACCATTAATGATGAAGTTCACTTATGAATACACCTGTGGCTGAAAAGGCCAATTTGGGCTTTAAATTCCCTACCATACTGGGCACACCAAAAGGTTGTCTGTTGCACTTGATGTTTGAAGCCTCCTGGTATTCAAACATGAAAATCACAATTTTTTTTTTTTGGTTGTGGGGGAGATCAGGATGCTATCTAAAGTCAGATATTCATGATAATAACTGTGTGGGAAATTCCTTTATTTAGCTGCAAGTGGTGCATTTTGAATTGAAGCTGCTGATGAGGTACCATATCAGCTAGTTTACATTATTTTACACATTACTGTTCCGTTGAGCTGTTGGTTTTTGTACTTCTTTCCCAGGAACTGAAACAACTAGGACTAAGGATAGTATTCGGTAGAAAACTGCAGAAAATATAAAGAAGACCTTTAGATAAATCCTGTAAGACATATATACCTTATTATAACTCCGCCCAGCAGAGTCCTTTTCACTAGGCTTTAGCTCTTGCAGCTGAGCATCAAGTATGTCCACCAGTTGTTCCATCAGCCTCACTGAAGAACTCACATCCCCAGCAAAGACCGGTCCTTTGGTGTGCTTAGCCAATTCATTGGCAAGACTAGCAGCATTTTCTCCACTTCTGATCTGAAATGACAATTGATATTATCTCAGCAGGATTCCTTGCTCTGATTGTGGTTTCAAGTCCAACTCCACGCATAACTTTGTTGTGGTGAGTAACCGCTTGAACATAGCTCAAAATCTGCATTGCGTCTTTACTTTTACTGTTTCAGGAGCCCAGAAATAATGAAAGTGTTTTAGGTATTGTGAAGTCAAATTGTCAAGGGGTGAAACCGAGGGTTCTGTCTATCATCATATCCCGACTGAATTACTGCATTAGCCTCCTTTCTGATCTCCCATCTTCCTGTCTCTCTCCACTTCAGTCTATACTTCACCCTGCTGCCTGGATTATTTTTCTACAGAAATGCTCTGGGCATGTCATTCCCCTCCTCAAAAATCTCCACTGGTTGCCCATTAACCTTTGCATGAAGCAAAAATTCCTCACTATTGGTTTCAAAGCTCTCCATCACCTTGCCCCCTCCTACCTACTGCCTTCTCTCCTTCTACAGCTGAGCCCGCACACTCTGCTCCTCTGCCACTAACCTCCTCACTGTGCCTTGTTCTCGCTTCTCCCACCATTGACCCCACGTCCTGCATCTGGCCTGAAATGCTTTCCCTCCTCACTTCAGCCAAACTGGCTCTCTTCCCCTCTTCAAAGCCCTACTGAGAGCTCACCTCCTCGAGGAGGCCTTCCCAGACTGAGCCCCCGACTTTTCCTCTGCTCCTCCTCCCCTCCCCATTGCCCCTACTCCCTCCCTCTCCTCTACCCCCCCACCACAGCACTTGTGCATATTTGTACATATTTATTACTCTATTTTCTTAATGATGTGTATGTATATATGTATAATTCTATTTATCTATTCTGATGGTATTGATGCCTGTCTACTTGTTTTGTTTTGCTGTCTCTCTCTCCCTTCTAGACCGTGAGCCCGTTGTTTGGTAGGGATTGTCTCTATCTGTTACCTTATTGTACTTTCCAAGAGCGTATGACAGTGCTCTGCACACAGTAAGCACTCAAAAATATGACTGAATGAATGAAAAACTTAGTCAAGCTTATCATGGAGTAGAAGCAAAAATGCGGTGTTGCATTACTAATATTCCAGTTGTTAATGTCAACTTTAAGACATGTACTCATTCTATCCCATTCTTCTGCCAACGAAAAATCTGCTTGCTTTCTGAAGATTTGGTTACACACCTAATGGTATCTGATTTATTGGAGCAATGAACTATTTGTCTTTTGAACATCAACAAAGGAAACTGAGTTAAATAGGATTAATACTAACCATTCACTCATTAAAAAGCTTAATAAAAATAATACCCAGAAGCATATACGTTTCATTTCCTATAAATGGTACTCAAGCTAAAAACTATGCATTTTGCTTATAAACTGTGAACAAAGAACAATAAAGTTGGTTTCAACATACAAAGTTGAATTATTTATGTGCAGAGTTAAAGGCCTTAATCACCCGTGTATATCGTATTACAAGGTTCCAACCAACCTTCTGAGCCAGCTGATTCACCCAGTGTGAGGTGCAGTTGCTAAGATCAGGGCCCTTAGGGTTCCATGTTCCAGTGGAAACCATGCAGAGATACGAGGCAGTTCCTACAACAGATGTGGAGCACAACGGTGAAACTAAAACCATTTGTTTTTCCTTTTGCACGCATGCATGCATTTGAGAAATCAGTTAATGACGATCCAGCTCTGAGAGTTAAATTTTGAATAAACAGTAATGGAAGCAGTTGACAATAACTGACAAAATGTAGGGAATAACACAGATTACAAACAGTAAATATGAAGTCAGCATAGAAATGTCAGACATTTACAACAAACAAACAAAAAGCCCTTGATTTTCTTGGAGCTCATCCAAAGCAAAGCTTGTAATGAGAAAGGCAGCTGTAAGCAAGCCTCAGTAACAGTCTTCGAGTTTGACCTGGATCTTCAAGTCGGGAGTGAGGTAATTCAGCGCCTGGGCTCAAATGACTTTTTCAGATTAAAGCCTGCACACTGTCCTGTAGATACCACATTTTAAGAGTAACCAAAATCATATGACAATCGGGAAAAAAAAAAAAAACCCTCTCAATTTTCATGAAAGAATTCCTCAGTGCTTTGAAAACATATTTCCAGGATATCAAGATACGCTTTTTAAAAGGAAATACCTCGAGTTCCTTTGGGACAGGGGCGTTCAACCATCATTCCCCTTTGTGTCTGAGGCCAGCTAATCCTCCTGGCATCTGAAGCTTCGCAGAATCTCTCTGGTGGAGGGAAAATACTTGTTACAGGAGGAATTTTGGTTGTAGAAACTGCTGGAGGTGGTTTGGTCCCTTTGCTTCCTTCCTTTGTTCCTCCAGATAAAGTTGTGCTCATGGGGCCTTTCTGTGAAGTAGAGCTTGTGGTGGATACCGTGGTTTTGAACAGCTCGGCTGAAGAAGTTATTGTCACTGCTGTGGTAGGCACTATGAAGAGAAGATTAGTATGTTAATCATACTAAAAATAGCACTGTCACTGCTATCAGTGGTTCAGCGGTCAAAATAAAATTATTTAAGGGGCATGTTTACAATTTTCTTTATTGGATTTGGATTTATATTTTGACTTTCTTAGAATTAATATTTTCGGGTAGAATACTAGATATACCGAATAATTTTTAATTCTCAGCCAAATATATATTTACAACCATCTCACTGGCAAGAACTGAAGATCAGGCTTCTAGAGCCTAAAACAAATTATGATTGTACATGACAACAATGAGAAATGCAATTAACTACACTTTATTCCATCTAGAAAGACTATAAAATGGACTGATTTAACCTGATATGCTGTAAACAATCAAGTTCAATGTAACAACAGAAATCTGAGTGCAGTACATAACTAGGCCATTTTAAAAAAATCTTTAAGTCACCAACTCTGCACCTTGCAGTAAAAAATAATTACTGTAACATCTTCCAACCCATCAGTCATTCTTGCTTGAAAGATTTCTAGCATGCCTGATTAGATCCAAGAGAAGTAAAGCCTAGCATTCTTGTGCTTAGTGTTTGAATATCTTTAATACCCTCATTTTTGATAGAGAAGCTAACTCAAGGCAGAGGCAAATGTACGCTTTTATGTCAAAATCACATAGGGGTAGTTTATGTAAACTATTGACTCCGACCTAATGCAGTAGGGAAAAAAAATACATAAACCACAAATGTTCAAAAGAGAACCCGTTAATTTTCTATTCTATCTTCAAAATTATAACAATGTACGCCTAGTCACAGAAGTTGAGACCAGGGCTATGGTAAATATTCAATTCAAATCAGACCCATTGGAAGGAAACGGAATGAAACTATTCAGTTAAATTGTTTCTCCATCAGTTACTTCTTCGCCTATTTCAAACTGGCAAATGGACTTCTTTCCTCTCATGTCCTTGCAGTAATAGTATTAGGATTAGTAATATTTATTAAATGCTTACTCCATGCAAGAACACTGTACTAATCTAAACCTTATGTACGTATCTGTGATTTACTTATTCATATGAATGTCTGTTTCCCCCACAGACTGTAAACTTACTGTAGGCAGTGAATGTGTCTACCAACTCTTAGACCGTATGCTCCCCAGTGCTTAATACAGTTTTCTGCACATGATAAGCGCTCAGTAAATATGACTGATTGATTGACAGACTGACTGTTTACTGGGAAAGAATACACTCATGAGAATTAGACATGGCCCCCGTTCCTCGGAGGTCTCAAATTTAATTTATCCATAAATACAAACCCAAAAAGTATTTTTAAACAGTACGCTTATTTCATTCAATGCTTTTCTGTGGTTATTTCAGAAGCCCTGCACCAAAACTTTGAATGATCTACACTTTATCACTAAATTTGGTAGTAGTAAGTTGATTCGGCTCACTATTTAAGACAATTTTAGGAGCGTATCTAACTAAACTAACAATTTTGTGTAAATTCAGATTTTCTTAGACCATGCTTATCAACCCCCAAGGTCCGAATACATTCATAACTTCTTAAAAACCTAAATTTCTCACTAGCAGTAAGTGCACAGTACTGTTCCTGCCTTTCCTTTCCAATTCAAAACTGAATCTTCTTGAGCATGTGTTTTATTTTCACATTGTAATTTATTGACTGTTTGAGCGCTGCCTATGTATTCCAGTTGAACTTAGTGCATGGCAAGCTGCCGCAAAAACCTAATCCAACCTGTCTATCTTTTTTGTAAGCACTTGCCTGACATCTTGTGAAACCTCTGTAATTTTCTTTTGATTACAATGCAGTCAGGCTTTCAGTGCTTTCTCAATTAACATTTGTCAAAAGCATCACAATCATTTGCTGAACTGTCAAGTAACTGCTGCTGAATCAGGTCTCAGGGAGGGGGGCTTAGGAGGAAGGAGGTGGTAAGTGAGAAGAGGGCAAAGGAAAGCAGATTAGCACTATCATCTTAAGCATCCCATGACACTCTACTAATTAGAACATATTTAATCATTGAAATCTCTACTAACAATATTGCAATTAGAACTCTGTTATTAAGTCCTTATTTTATGAAGTTCCTGTATCACTTAGGTTATCCTTATCTCAAGAGTTAGGTGTCGGTAAGAGGACTCATAACAACCATCTCAAGTTGTTGGTAATAGGAAGACAATCATAAAATAACATATAATTCCCCACAGTCCTTTAAATACAGATGAACTTGTCGCAGTACCGACTTTAACCTAGTACTTAACATCGTTTCAGCTCTCTGCAATTGAAATGTATTTTAATATGACAGAAATGGACCAATCATTAAAGAAAAGCCATTTCATTTTTAGTAACATAAACATACCTTAGTTAAAAACACTTTCAACACTACTGTCTCCAATCTACTTCTTTGAGTTCCCTAACTAGTCATGATTTTGGATCTCATTTTCTGTTTTAATAGAAATCAACAAATGAGGAATTTGGTCTAGAAAGCTGTAGGATCCTCTGGGTTTTTCTTTCCTAATGCTGAAAGTAAAAACGATCTCCCTGAAATGAAAAATTCTTTTCATTAACGTGCTCCTAAAATAAGAAGGCTGGCCTGCTTATTTTTCCCTCCACTAGGCTGTCAAGGAGATATTTTATCTGGACTGATTCATATTTCAATGCAAAGCCCCACTAATACAAATCAATTCCCTTTATCATCAAGAGTTTTCACTTTTTCTGGATGCAGAGGGCAGTTCCTAAAACTAAAGCTGCTGGGGGGTAACAAATAAATCCAGACATGATCCCCAAAAGATTCCAATCTAACAATACATCACAAATAAATGTGCACCTTGACAAAAAAGTGCTTAGTATATTGCTCTGCACATTGTAAGCACTCAATAAATATGGTTGATTGATGGACAAAAAATCCAGAACCCTAAAGTCTGTGGACTGTTAGAGAAAAGCAAATCCCACATTAAAAAGTTGAATTACTCTGAGGCTAGTTTACAATAGAAAGTCATCTAGAAAATTTAAGCTCTAAAAATAGGCCATGGCTTCAACTATGTAGATATTCCAGATACAAAAATCCAGGAAATATATCTGATAAAAATACATGAATGATCAGGATAATTTGTTAATATATAACAACAAATAACAACAATAATTGTGGTATTCATTAAGCATTTACTATGTGCCAGGCACTGTACTAAGCACTGGGGAAGACACAAATATCGAGGTAAAACATACCCTCGTCCCTTGGACTCAGAGTTTAAGTAGGAGGGATTACAGGGATTTCATCCTCATTTGACAGATGTAGAAAATGAGGCAGAGAAGTTAAGTGCCTTGTTCAAAATTACACTTACAGTCCTCTCACTCCCAGGTCTGTTTTCACTAGACCACGCTGCTTCTCAACTGTGTTCAATAAAAAAACAAAAAACCTAATAGAGAACTTGGTAGAGGATGAAAATTCTAAGATTTTTAGATCAAGTTATCTGTTTGAAGCCAAGAGGACGTTCTAAAGCAAAGGGAAATAGAAAAATTGATAAAACTGCTGAACACACAACTGCGATTTTATTTTTTCCTTTAAAATTATTTTAAAGTACTACAGGGGACTGGATTATAGATGACAATTGAATAACATGCTTTCAATTTTTTTAAGAGTTAGGTTTTTGGTTTTTCCCCTTACTGAATGACTTGGGGAAAATACCTTTTGGTGGCCCAACCTTCTATTTCCCCCTTATCTATTGCTATAAAAGCAGCCATGTAAAGAAAAAGGCTTTTGGCTGGAATAATAATCATATTCATTTATTGTTATATGAAAATATAATTATTGTTACCATTTATAGTTTGGAAAATTAAAATGAAAATTCATCAAATCATCCTTAAATTGAAGTCTACAAAAATATCTCATCACAGTTTCTTTGAACATTAATTACCAAAGAAAAGATGTTCATTTGTATTTGGCTTAATTTTTTCAAGAATTTTAATTATTCTTATAGATTTATAGTTTTTTTCCATTCTTCTAGCTGTGAATTTTCTGAGCTCGTTGCAAATCACTCAAGAATGATCAAGAATCAAGGAAAAGTCCCAAAACTTTAAAGCTATTGATGTGAGCATGAATATTATTCCTTACTACGTCTAATGGCATGATTATGTACTGCTGTCACAGACCACAGTTGGCTAGAGACAAAAAGACATTTTCAAGTGGTAGTTTATAGAGCTTTTCTTACGTCTACTCTGGAAAGCTGTGTAGGAAGACAGAATACAGGCCAGGATTGAGAAGTAGAGAAAGAAAACACAGAAAACACAAGTTGACACAGGGTCAGAAAATAAAGTGAAAGTCAGAATTAGAGAACAGGATATAAACAATACCGATCTGCTGCTTGGAATAAAACACTGGGGTTGGATATTAGGGAAAAGATTTGAAGGTGGAAATCTCTGGTCATCTAGTCATTTGTGGAGTAGTCCTATAAGGGAAGATTTTAAGATATGTGATTACTTAGTCCAGAAAGAAGAGGCTGATGGGGATAATTAAAATTGGAAGGGAAACAATGAGGGAGGTGCTTATATCTTTGAAATTTCCACTGAAAAGTAGAAAAAAGAAAACACATTGAGTGGAGAGTTTTATAAGAGAAATACAAAAAACTTTGGATGGGGTTAAAAATTGGAACAAGCTAACAATGCAAGTTATACAATTTATTTTCCAGGATATATTTAAAATAAAGAAAGCTCTGCCTTGTATGGTTTAGACTAAGTCCTAAATAGAGATAGGAGATGAATTAGATGGTAACTGAAAGTGTCCTTCAACACTAGGATTCTGTAAATTTATAACCCAACAGAAAGAAGTTCCTAGAAACTACTATGTATTGCTCAATTTAACAGTGAGCTTTTGGGGATCCAGGAGAAGATAAAACACGTATTTATGAGAAGAAGTCAATCTTCCATATTTTCAGGAATACACTACCAGGAAGGTCATAAAGCTGAGAAGCAAATGGTAAACTCATGGCTCACAAATTTTAAAGATAGCTTTTAACAGTAAAATTGTACTGGTTGTCCACAAGCTGTGGAAACACCAAATTCCCTACCCAATCATGTAATTGGTTATTCAATTGAGTTTATCCATATAATAATAATAATAATAATGATGGTATTTGTTAAGCACTTACTAAGTTCAAAGCACTGTTCTAAGCGCTGGGGAGGCTACGAGGTGATCAGGTCATCCCACGGCGGGGGGGGGGTGGGGTGCTCACAGTTTTAATCCCCATTTTACAGATGAGGTAAATGAGGCACAGAGAAGTTAAGTGACTTGCCCAAAGTCACAGAGCTGACAGTTGGCGGAGCCGGAATTTGAACCCCTGACCTCTGACTCCAAAGCCTGTGCTCTTTCTACTGAGCCACGCTGCTTCTCTATCATGGGCAAGGTGATGGAAGGTTGACTTTTTAACAGTAATAGTCAGGTTTATCAACAATGCTTACAAAGTCAAGATTAATTTTTCAATTTTAAATTCGATTTTAAAACATATAACTTATATGGTTTACCACAATATCTCATGTCCAAAAGAAAGCTATCTAGTGGAAGAAAATACTTAAGAAAGTCCATAATATACATAAAGTCACATTCTGGAAATAATCTATTCAATGGGTGGGCTACGCATCTTTACAGATTAATATGTATAACCAGAAAGTCTTTACAAAAGCATGCATTTGGGGTAAGGAAACATCCCAAATTTGAGTATAGGAGAACAGGCAAGAGATGCCAGTTTTAGTAATGGGATTTTACTGGTGTACCTGGGAGCTGTCAAAATCAAGACAGACATATAGATTAGGGATAGAGGCTCAAAGAACATGTCAGTGTATAACTCCCTATGAGAAGCAGGGACACAGATGCTGAATTTTCTAAAATGATTTAAAATTAGAGGCTCCAACAGAGGAAGCCATAACTTCTGCTCTTTAGGTACTGACCTTATGACACCATTCGCTACATGATATTAAGATACAATATCTTATAAGAGACCTAAAAAATATGGTGCTTCATTTAGATGACATAAAGATGATCCTCTCCACCCCAACCTAATGACGACAGCAATTTAGATCTTTTAAACATCACGATGCAGTGCAAAAATATAGTGTTTTAGTTATCTCAATGATTTGAACCATTAATTTGGATTCTTTACCATACACTTTTGCCTTGCAAATGGAACACAAGAGTTAACAAAAATCATGTATTTGCAATACTATGAAACTGCATTCATGAATTTACCACTGATATGAGGGCATTCTATTTTAATGAAAAAGAAGTCATAATCCCTTCCATTTCCCCAAGAAAAAGCAATTTCATTGAGAGTTGAACTGAAGAACAGAAAATTATTTTTAAGGACTTCTCCATTTCTTTCTGGCTGAAATGATTCCCTGTGTGTTAACTTGCAGATCAGGTCGGTTCCCCAGAAAGCATTATTTTGCAAAACTAATACACTGTATCTTTTAGTCACTACAGAGAAACTGACTGGTAAACACATGAATTCACTGGAGACAGGTACATGCAATTTTACAATGTCACAAAGCCCAGAAATATTTGAATGCTTTTTGTTTTTTTCCCCCCTAAGCAGACAGTGGCAATTTCAATCTGGTCTGCAAAACTTCAGAACATTTATGCCCGGCAATGCACATTAAGCCTACTAATTCTCCAGAGACGTTCTAACACACATTTTCCTCAACCACTGGCGCCAAGAAGTTAAAAGGTCTGCACATAGATTGTAATCAATTCATAAGTCAGGTAGAAAAGCATAAAGCCAACAGGTTTCTAACTGAAAATGCATGGGTTAATATTTCATTTTTAGCCAAGGAGAGCTAAACTGGCCCAGAATGACATGACTCCTTAATGATAAGCTATCTGAAAGCCTGTCGGATTATGATAAAAACGGATTGCTATGTTTAAATGAGAACGTCTTCTTCTCGTCACCTAAAGTTAGGAATAAACCCAATACTGGAAAAAGAACATAAACTGCGATTCTAGCATATCAAATGATTACCCACACTATTGCTTTTCCGGCCTCTAAGAATTTTACCCTGCTCTCACTCAATGGAATTAAGCGAATGGAGTTGCATTTTATAAAGGGATATTTTAATATAAACAATTTTACAAATAAAATATCAATGGTAGTAATACATCTCCCTACCTTGGGCAGGATCAGGTGGGCCGAACTCCAGAGAATATCGCAGAATGAAATTGTTGTTCCATACGTACAACTGATTATCTCTTGGGTTGTAATCCACTGCAGCAATATATTGGTACTGGTTGGGGAAGGGCACATCGACATATTCTCCTCGATTTAACCTGGTGTTGTAAATGTAATCAATTGCATTCTTGCCCGTTTCACTTTCATTGTCCTGATACACTGACCGAACTACATAGAGGACTCCACATATCATGAAAGCGTTCGAGGCAGCACGTTTGTCATATATGGTCTCCCAAGTTGCTTCAAAGCGAAGAGTGTATGGGTTCAGTTGGCTAATAACTATCATTCCATTGTTTTGTTCAGTAGCATAGATGACCCATAAGCCATTTTCATCAACTGCCAAGTCAATATCCGTCTTCCCTCCCCATCTATATGGTGAAGTATCATGATAGTTGGCATAATTAATAATGGCCTCTCCACTCTTAATTCTAGTCCTCAGGTCAAACTTGACAATGTTCCTGGTTCTTTCTTTGTTAAAAAAAACTGCACCATCATATACCACAAATCCAGTTCCATCCACGCGATTTGGAAGTTTGTAAGTTGTTGTTTGGCGGCTGTTTTGGAAGTCCTCTAAAGATGCGTATTCTATCAATGTATCTGTACGGTATGGAGTCCATGGCATGAAATAAATTTTATCTGCAGCCTGGAGAGGGTCTTTGCACCAAGCACCTGCCTTTTGTTCGGCTTCGTATATACATGGTGAATCCATGATCGCTTTTAACGTCCCAGGGCAAACAAAAACTAACATTCACAGAGAGAAGACAAGAATTACAGCAAATTAAAAAAAAATACCCAGAAAACCAAGGTAAATTTGGTAATGATAATGAGTCAGGAAGGAAAGATCCATTTTATTAGCACTCAATTATACTTTATTTTATAATTAAGGTAGTTATCATCCATCTTTTTTAAAGTTACCATATTCAATGTACCAGTATGGGAAGTGGATGGAAACTGTTTTCACAAGAACAGAACAAACTTTAATGGCACCTAAATATGTGAGTACACAAATACGTGAACTAAGCTCTACAAACTTATAATTACTCCCGCATCTTGTCTCAGTCTTAAGTTTTTAGCTGGCATCTATTAGTATAATAAGCATTTCATCCCACCTAAAGAAAACTGCAAAATGAAAATCCCAACATAGATGTTTTTCTAGAATTTTACATAGGGAGGCCAAAAACAGAGGGGCCTCAATCGAGAGGCATCAGTATACAAAAAAATGCAATTAGGAAGAGAGAAAAGTAAACATAACTAAAGCGGTGAATGAAACAGACCTGGAAACCCTGTAACCATGGCATGCTATGGAGAGGGTTCTGGAAGCCAGGCAAGATGACACTTCAACAAGAAAAAAGTACCCGAGGGTGTGAAAAAGGAGAGAGTGACAGAAAGAGAAAAAGAGGGAGTCAGAGGGGTCCCCCCAAGGACTTCAGAAACTAGATCCCACCACCTACTTGAAGCAGCCATGTCACTTTATTGCAAACAGTCGGCTTCTTTATGTGGTGCGCTTATGAGATCCTGTTGATTATCTTAATATCAGGAGAGTTGTGAGGGAGGGGAAGGGAGGAGATTAACATCCATAAGGCACATAACAAGGAGCTGGGAGGTTGGACTGTATACGTTATTTACCTTTTTGTTCCACTTCTATTTTAAGCATCGGAAGAAAAATGAAAAAGGTGCAAGGAAAAAAGAAAAAAGATTAACATAAATTGATCATTAGTCTAAGACTAAATTAGTAATAGATGCTAAATATAGGGAGAGTAAGAGCTGCACTACTTTGGATAAAGAGAAATACACAACAGGATAACCTAGCAGGAGAAAGATTCTAAAATTACATAAATGAACATGGATCAATCATTTTAGTAGATTTAAGAGGCAATACAGATATGTTGGCATGTTGCTTCACTTAGTGTACCTGAATAAATAATGAAAGCATTCTCTAATGCCTGTGAAACATTCCCTTCCCTCCCAAAAGTCACTCAACATCCTGTCAGCTTTATTTTATATATGCATATTTCATATAAACACACATATATATAGGGACAAAGATATCTATCGCTTTATATTGGACTAATTGGGTTCTCAAATCCAATCAAACTTGTTGGGAACTATATTTGACAAATGAAATAAAACTAGATTTTTACAAAATTATGTTTGTTTGTGAATTTTGTCAAATATTTAATACACAATAATATGGGCAAATATAAGGGAGTTGATATTTTTCCACATATTTGAATATAGCTCATGTGTTTTAACTCTCATCCCTTCTGTTTCATTTCCCTTACTTTAGAGTACTAATTTCCAACTATAGCATTACTTTTTTCACTAAGAATAAATTTATATATATATATATATATATATATATGTATATAACGTATATATGGATTTTTAAATCTAGAAATTTAAAACTAGGGTTATAAAAGGAGTAAGGCAAGATACATACAAGGAAAAAGCAAGCATAGTAGGCAAGGAAAAAAAGGAAGAAAAGAATTACTGGTTAGCTCATTTAGACAATTCTCTATCATCAACTCACCACGGAACAGCAAGCTAGCATGCAAAGGCAAATCATACCCAGCATACAAAGTGAAAACTCCCACTGCACATATCCCATAAAGGAAAACTTTTGTCATAAAACAAACCTGATTAACAGATTTGTATTACAGGGGCAATTTCCCCTTCCAAAAATGGACTGGAATGGACTAGATACGTGAATGGTGATGAATGATGAATATAGACGTAGTTGTTCTTCACATTTGAAGAAAAGACAACCACAGAGAGTAGACTTCACCTATAATTGCATATGTGATTGGAAAGGCCAATGTGGGACCGTGGCCCCTGCCATAGTGTCACATATATGTGAACCACATTATGAGCCACAAAAAGGATTTCAGATTGTTAGGATATTTTGGAATGCGTTGCTTGAGCTCATAAAAGGACCAGAGCAATTTCACAATGATAATATGAAATTAATTGCAAAGATACCTCACCTCTTGAGTGATTACACAGGGCGCTACAAGCAAAAGGCACATTTCACACCCAAATCATGTGCGATCGGCTGGCATTTTTAGTTAAGCAGTAATTGGAAGATAATTTCACTCAAGAATAGGTTGTTGGTTTGGGGTTTTTTTTGCCTCTGAAATACCATTTTTCCAAACCTCTGTTCATTTAGACATCTCCAGGTAATATACTTCCTCCTTGTAATTTGTAATTCTGGATTTATCCAAGTGAAGAGAACAGATTTTAGGGTCTCAGTAATTCGGTGTTAATGACTTTCAGATGATTCCTTTACAGAACTATTATGCATGAGCTTAGTCCTCAGGAAAGAGCAATATTGTACCTGCTTAGAATCAATAATGGTGTGACAGTAGTGGAAGGGCAAGGATAACAGAAATCATTAATGGTGTGACTGTTTGGAGTACATTTATGAACAGCTGAGCATTTTTCAGGGACGGATGGGCTTAGTAAGGTAAACAAATGGATAGAGTTCAATCAGTATGGATGGACAGATAAAACATTCTTAAAATACATATTTTTCTGTCCAAACAGGGGTAGATAAGTTCAGTCTCAGATAAAGAAATTGTTGTTTCTTAGACTTGACTTTTGAATTAAATGTAGTAACTATTCGAGGGCTAAAAAGTACAGGGTTGCTACAGAAAATATCTAGTAGGTAATTTTTAATTTGATCAATATTACTCATTAAGGACCAAGCATTGCATAAAAATTTTATTTACATTTCCAGTTCTGGTGAAATTTCAGCTGTAAAATCCAAGGTTGCATTTATTTAATTTAAATTGATGGAAGTTAGTGAATGGATGGATTGTGAAATTGTATACCAATTAGTTGATCCAGCCTTCCAAATAAGTAGAAAATGTCAACCAGCCCACAACTTTTTTAAATGAACCCACCATCACTACAGAAACTAGATGTATTACTAGTAAAACGAATGAAAACAGCAGTCTCCTACTGGCTCCATATAAATTGCTTTTCACCCAACAAGAGTGAGCAAATTCTTATTTGTAAGGCTGGTCTGATCAATGTGCAAATTCAGCCAGGTATATGTACTCTTCTGTAGGCCAGAAAACTATAAGGAACCAATTTCTGCTCTCAGACACTCACACACAACACCAACTGACATCAAAAGAGGTCTGTATAGACATGCAAGACAACAATTTGGCCCAGAGAAGCTAAAGCCCACATACTCTGTACTTGGAGTGACACACAATAATTTCACTGTGGCATAATTTCACCTGTTCTTGGCATAACTCTATGTTAAATTAGAGAAAATAGCAAGAAAGCCTGTGATACCATTTCCAAGGTCTTATGATAATATAGGAACAGACAACTTGAAAGTACACAGCTAAATTTTGCCTTACTTTCCTAGATACACAAATTGGTCAAACTCTTCATGAATGGCTCTTCCAAGTTGTTGGCAATGATGAAAAAAAGTATGCAATGTATGTTTGGCTGCTTTAATATTACTGTGATGTAACATTATCACCAATGGGAACAACTTCAGAATTTAGTACACTTGGTGATTTTCTACTGGACCCAATTAACGTCCTCAAATTTCATGAATACGATAATTACCTGACACCGTATTAGAGGACGAGGGATTCTGGGTTATGTAAACTTCTGCTTTGCTTTAAACCTGTCCTAGTGCCAAGTGATTTAAAAGACTATACATATTGTATGATTATTATATTTCCATTGAAACAAACCCAACCATGTGGTAGAGGAGCAGAAGGGTGAGAAGATGAAGGTCATGAAAGGAAAGAATACTACATAACTGAAGTTGGAGAATATGAAGAAAAATTTGAAGAAAATTTAAAAAAATGAGGAAACCCAGTTTAGCTCAAAATTTGAAAAATAAGGATCCAAAATGATCTCAGGGTTTTTTCATGGAAGAAACTGTGCAATTATTTAGTGTCACTACCGTACAGGTTACACGTACAATTTCCTAACATTTAACTTGGGAGAGAAATAAAACAGACTCATTTTTGCATCATGCAAACATCTAAAAAGAGAAGATCGATGGAATCACCGGTAAAGAGAAGAGGGATTTTTCTAAATACAGTAACAATATGCTAAAATACAGGGGGCAAAGATTCATTATACTTCTGATGAACTGAAAAGGTAAAAATTTTTGTTGGTTAGAATTTCCAGAAGACATCCACCCTTTTCTCTTTTAAACAATATGTGAAATTATTTTAAGTCTGAAAATAATATTTGTATAATACTGTGTTCGGTTTATGGTCTGGGTTACAGGAACTGACTCTGGGGAGACAAAACTGTTGGCAGCTCACACTGCTCCCATTGTTGGGAAGAAGACGTTATCCTCTTTTAATATTTGAAACAAAAACCATGCTAAATCCAAGTAAAAGTGACTATGGAATAAAATAATTTTGGTTAATTTTGAAGACAATGCAATGTTCCAATAGTGAACGGGAAGAATGATTATACAGTCCACCACTATTACACACAGGAGGAATGAGACTAAAGATCACTACATAATAGGCTTCCAATCCTACAAATGATATGGGGAAAAAAGGAAAACCCCAAAACCATCCATTTCACAATAACATGGGAACACACAGTGGAAATGAAAAGAAAAAATGGCCCGTGTCTGGCCTTTAATGGATGCTCTAAGACTAAAGTAGGGAAACACAGTTGGAAGATTCAAAAATCTGCATTGTTTTAAAAGAGCAATAACCATCATTGACATTTTGTATATAATTCTTTCTGGGCCAGGATTCTTTCCCTTGATTTTTAAGATCCTTGATGCCATAATTTGAGTATGTTGACAAAACAAATGAAGTATTTTTCCTGCTCCGGAAACTAAATATTTTTTGGTTTCGGGGAGTAAGTGTAAACAACTTCAGGTTCAAATGTCCAATATTTTATCTGAATAATCCATTTTCGATTTTAAAATACCAAAAAACAGAAGAGGGTGTTTAATAGAGTAATACCATGAGAAACATGGCATTTAAACTTTCAAACTCCCCAAAGGTGGCTTTACATATTATGTTTAAAGGTTAAAATGCAATTCAAAGAATTGTGAATTCCGGCATCACAAGGATTTAGACATTAGTTAAGGCTAAGTTTTTGAGATTTAAAATATTGCTCTGAAAAACGATTTCATCTGATGTTAACAGAGCTGGCTAAAATCATTTATTCTGAAGTGAAGATAGTTTTCTTGGAGTATTGTTTTTTCATATAAGAAAATACTTTGTTTTTCTGACTCTGAATTTGCTGAATTAATCTATTGAAGAAAAACTCCCTTATAAAACTGGACAACAAGAGAGCCACTTGCCTCTGTTACCTCACTGGTAGCTTTAGCGATGTACCAAAGTAACCACAACAGCAGGTAGCCTTTCAAGTAGCTCATGATTAAAATTGAAGTCATTTCCTTCTTTAGAAGACTGGGAGCCAAACCAATTTGTCAGCAACTGGTATTGGGCAGAAGTACAAATTTCTATCTGGCCTATTGAATAGCTAATTCAAGTTTGTTTTCTGGAAAAACACTCGCCTTAAAAGCCAAACACTTAAGAACACAGACAGACACTTGGCCAGCAACACACTATGGCTTCCTTCCACACTTCATGAAGCTAATTGGAGGCCCTAGTCTGTAAGTGCTCTGCATGCATAATGGTTCTGTAGGCCATAAACATATGCTTCTTTTGCATGTAGAAGTGTTAAAGCATCAATTAGGAAGACTGGAGGAAGTGAACAAGAACACAACGTTTATACTTACTGTAAGGAACACATTCATATTGGACTTCAAGGTATTTGTATGTTCCAGGGCAAGGGTCAGGAAACACATCTGACCCGGTGACTACTATACACTGCGTTCGGTTGTTACACCTACAATGAAAAGAGATGCAAGCTCATTAATTCAAACTCAATTTTGGTTGCGGGTTTGTAGCCAAGGAACACAGATCAGCTGTGATTCTTCTCACACTTGGGCAGTCCAATCAATAAACAATATGGCTAAATAATATTAGTTCAGTCAACATCCATAAAAAAAGTTTCAAGACCACATTTCCCTCACTTCCATGCTTAACTTACCTTATCTCAAATTTCTATGTCAAAGTTGGGTTTTTTTAATGGTATTTGTTAAGTACTTACTATGTGCCAGGAACTGTACTAAGCCCTGGGAAAAAGATACAAGCTAATCAGGTTGGAACACCTGAGGATCACAGTCTTCTCTCCACTGTACAGATGAGATAACTGAGGCATAGGGAATTAAATTATTATGGTATTTGTTAAGTGCTTAACTATGTGTGTGCCAGGCACTGTACTAAGTGACCTACCTAAAGTCACACACCATACACGTGGGATTAAAACCCAGATCTTTCTGACTCCCAGGATCGTGGATACAATAGACCACATTGCTTCCCACTGACATTGATCTACATTGATCTTCATTTTTAACTCAGTTCCTTTTTAAGAAGGAAATAACTAGCTCCTTGGTATTAACTTAGGATGCATTCAAATTAGTTTAATTTTTAGGCTTTGTTAGATTCAGTTATTCTAAGTGGTCTTCTTAAAATAGCACCAGAATCCATGTTATCTTCAGCTATGTTAAATAAAATAAAGCAAAACACCTCAAATGTCCCTGACTGAAAAGAAAAGAAATGGGAAAGTAACTGGTCAGAAACTGTTTGGAGAATAAAGAGGCAGAGAAAGTTGGCTGGTCTGTTTGAGGGGGTTTTGTTTGTCAGTCAATTGAGTAAGAGAAGCCAGACTTGAAAGAAATCGTTTGGCTTTTGACTCTAGTTTTATGTCAACTTCTCTTAAATATTAGATTTGAAGCAATTGTAATCCATCTCACATCAGTGTGTTTTGCTTCTTACCGATAATAGTTGTGATATCAATCTGTACTTTGAGTCTTATAACTCCTAAATTGGTGCAAGCAAACAGGGTATATAAAAAGTGTGCTATCCTAGGGAATTATTTATGGGTTTACAAAATAGCAATACAGTACTATTTGAGAGGAAATTACCTCTCTTGACAAGCAAAGTAGGAATTAGAGGGACAAGCCTTTTCTACAGTAAAAGCAATCTGTTTGCTATCAGCACAGTGTGTATATTAATGCTTATATACCAATGCTATCTGATTTTGACTGCAAACACCTAGAGGCCAGAACCCGGCCCCTGAACTTCTTTTACCAAGTGCCGAGAATATATAATGAAAAAACTGAAAAAAAACCTGAAACTGTCTTATACATCCTGAAAAAAAAATCCTCACTGAAAAAACTGCAGAATTTGATTAATTTAGGAATGAAAAATTACAGAACTCGAAAGAATATTTTCCTTATTTATTACTACTTCTCTTGGATTCTCTACTACTTCTCTCCCATTCCATCCTGGTCTTCTCTTCAAGGTTTTCTTAGTTCCTCCATAGTTTTTTTTTCAGATATGGGCCAGACTTTTTCCTCCACTGTAGTACCCTTGATGCTAGTGCTTGCCTGCTCAGTCCTTTCACAGTCACCCCTTCTTTCTTTCCCCTTCCCTTCAAGTACTCTAATAGTATTTGTTAAGCAGCATGGCTTAGTGGAAAGAGCATGGATTTAGAGTCAGAGGTCATAGGTTCTAATCCCTGCCTCTGCCACTTATCAGCTGTGCGACTCTGGGTAAGTCACTTCACTTCTCTGTGTCTCACATCTGTCAAATGTGAGCCCCACGTGGGACAATCTGATTCCCTTGTATCTACCCCAGTGCTTAGGACAGGCACATAGTAAGCACCTAACAAAAAAACATCATTATCATCAGCTGTGTGATTCTGGGCAAGTCACAACTTCTCTGTGCCTCAGGTACCTCATCTGCAAAATGGGGATTAAGACTGTGAGCCCCACGTGGGACAACGTGATCACCTTGCATCCCCCCAGTGCTTAGAACAGTGCTTTGCTCATAGTAAGCGCTTAACAAATGCTATTATTATTATTATTAAGCACTTACTCTATGTCAAGCACTATTCTAAGCGCTGGGGTAGATACAAGCTAATCGGGTTGGACACAATCCCTATCCCACATAAGCTCACAGTCCTAATCCCCACTTTACAGATGAGGTCACTGAGGCCCAGAGAAGTTAAGTGATTTGCCCAAGGTCACACAGCAGACATGTGACATTACTGAGATTAGAACCCAGGTTTTTCTGACTCCCAGGCACTTGGTCTATATACTAGGCAATGGTGCTTCCCACACTCAGCATTCAGTTACCATGGATTAATGACCTATTTCTTCTACTGAAGTCTGTGTGTTTCAAGAATGTCATGGTTTTATTGAAAGTTAAAAAATAATTTTTTTAAAAAGGAAATCACTTCTCTGATGGGGATGGAAGATCAAGTTGAGACAATCTTGGACAAGCTGGGTAGCAGTATGTCAGCAAAATTAATAGTTTTAAAAAGGTTTTAAAGCACAGGTCTCAAAACAAAGCCTAATTTAGAGATGACGATTTGACATTTGGGAAATCTAATAGATGGGAATAAAAACAGATTCCGAGTATTCTCTTATGAAATTAAAATTAATGACTGCAAATAGGAAAAGCCCTGGTTTCCATTTAGATCAATTAAACTAGTGGGAGAAAGATTTGAAAGTCCACTGCAGTGAATTGTTTAGATGACAGATTACACTGCTTTAGCCATGGATGCCCGGTTAAAAAGCCCAGCAAGGAACTTCAGAACGCAGAGTCGAAGTCAGGTTGCTAGGCATGCAGCTTCCCGTTTAATTTGAGGAAACTCACTCCAGAGTCAGAAAAGAGGCATAGGGATCCATAAGGGGGAACGCAGAAATGAAGTCAATCCCATGAAATTGGTGAGATTGTGGCATTACATTTTTTTCAGTGATATCTGTTAAGTGTTTACTATATTACCATAATTATTCATATTATTACTATATGTGCCAGACACTGTACTAAGCACTGGGTAATTCATTCATTCATTTATTCAATCATATTTATTGAGCACTTACTGTGTGCAGAGCACTGTACTAAGCGCTTGGGAAGTACAAGTTGGCAACATTTAGAGACAGTCCCTACCCAACAACAGGCTTACAGTCTAGAAGGGAGAGACAGACAACAAAACAAAACGTGGACAGGTGTCAAGTCATCAGAATAAATAGAAATAAAGCTAGATCCACATCATTAACAACATATATAGAATAGTAAATATGTAACAAGTAAAATAGAGTAATAAATCTGACCAGAGAACAATTCTTTTAAACAAGAATTACAGGAAACCACACACTTTATTTGTAATCCAAGATAATCAGGTTGGACACATTCCCTAACCCACATGGGGCTCAGTCTTACTCCTCATTTTATAGATGAGGTAACTGAGGCACAAAGAAATGAAGTGACTTGCCCAAGGTCACACAGCAGACAAGTGGCAGAGCTGGGATTAGGACCTATGCCTCTTCTGACTGTCAGGCCCATGCTCATCCACTATGTGACACTGCTTCTCATGTTCACCACCATTCACCTTCTCTCCACTCATGTTTTATACTACATATACAAGGAAATTTCTGATAGCGTGGAGATCTGTTAACACAACTTGAAAACAAGAAAAATGATTTGGGACACCACATGTGTTTGAATTTCAGAAGGATTTTCTATGAAACCACCTTGTACACACAGCAGTGAAATTTAAATGATCTCTATCTACACTCACTCCCTTGGTCAACTCATTCGCTCCCAAGGCTTCAACTATCATCTCTATGCTGATGACACCCAAATCTACATCTCTGCCCCTGCTCTCTCTCCCTCCCTCCAGGCTCGTATCTCCCCTGCTTTCAGGATATCTCCATCTGGATGTCTGCCCGCCACCTCAAACTCAGCATGTCCAAGACTGAACTCCTTGTCTTCCCTCCCAAACCCTGCCATCTCCCTGACTTTCCCATCACTGTTGATGGCACTACCATCCTTCCCGACTCACAAGCCCGCAACCTTGGTGTCATCCTCAACTCCGCTCTCTCGTTCACCCCTCACATCCAATCCGTCACCAAAACCTGCCGGTCTCACCTCTGCAACATCACCAAGATCCACCCTTTCCTCTCCATCCAAACTGCTACCCTGCTCATTCAATCTCTCATCCTATCCCGACTAGATTACTGCATCAGCCTCCTCTCTGATCTCCCATCCTCGTGTCTCTCCCCACTTCAATCCATACTTCATGCCGCTGCCCGGATCGTCTTTGTGCAGAAACGCTCTGGGTATTTTACACCCCTCCTCAAAAATCTCCAGTGGCTACCAATCAACCTACGCATCAGGCAAAAACTCCTCACCCTCGGCTTCAAGGCTGTCCATCACCTCACCCCCTCCTACCTCACCTCCCTTCTCTCCTTCTACAGCCCAGCCCGCACCCTCCGCTCCTCTGCTGCTAATCTCCTCACCGTACCTCGTTCTCGCCTGTCCCGCCGTCGACCTCCGGCCCACGTCATCCCCCTGTCCTGGAATGCCCTCCCTCTGCCCGTCCGCCAAGCTAGCTCTCTTCCTCCCTTCAAAGCCCTACTGAGAGCTCACCTCCTCCAGGAGGCCTTCCCAGACTGAGCCCCCTCCTTCTTCTCCCCCTCCCCACCCCCCCCCACCTTACCTCCTTCCCCTCCCCACAGCATCTGTAGATATGCATATATGTTTGTATGTATTTATTACTCTATTAATTTAATTATTTTACTTGTACATATTTATTCTATTTATTTTATTTTGTTAATATGTTTTGTTTTGTTGTCTGTCTCCCCCTTCTAGACTGTGAGCCCGCTTTTAGGTAGGGACCATCTCTATATGTTGCCAACTTGTACTTCCCAAGCACTTAGTACAGTGCTCTGCACACAGTAAGCGCTCAATAAATATGATTGAATGAATGAATGAAATGATGGTACTTTCAGCAGGGGAACCCTCATTTTATTTTCTACTTTTGGACAATTGATAGAGAAAGGCTTGTATATTAAGATAAACTAAAGGGAGTCAGCACTTGGATACAGGAAAAGTGAAATAATTTAATTTAACAACAGAATATTTTCTTTCTTTCAAATTGTCTGAATATTAACCTAGTTTGTATATATCTCAATAACAATTTCTATAAATCAAGGGTGAGTGCAGATGAACAAATAAAAATAACACTTCTTTTCTTTTCATTAATGTTTTGTAAAACTTCATTTTTTTCTGAAATACATAGACTATGGAAGCCCAAACTTTGCTCTAATGTTAACAAATATGTAACAATTTAATATTAATGATTTAATTGAATATTAGTGTCATATTAATAACAAATAACAATATTATCTTACTTAATTTGCTCCCATGGATTCAACTATCATTCATTCAATCCCATTTATTGAGCGCTTAATGCAGAGCACTGTACTAAGCGCTTGGGAAGTACAAGTTGACAACATATAGAGACGGTTCCTACCCAACAGCGGGCTCACAGTCTAGTAATATCATCAATCGGATTTATTGAGCGCTTACTATGTGCAGAGCACTGTACTAAGCGCTTGGGAAGTACAAATTGGCAACATATAGAGACGGTCCCTACCCAACAGCGGGCTCACAGTCTAGAAATATGTGGAAGACTCCCAAATCTACATCTCCAGCCCTGATCTTTCTTCTTCTCTGCAGTCTCATATTTCCTCCTGCTTTCAGGGCATGTCTATTTTGATCCCTCCAACACCTCAAATTTAACATTCCAACATAGGACTCTCCATATTCCCACCTCAACCCTGTCCTCCCTCTGCCTTCCCCATCACTGTAGTCAGCACAACCATACTGTCTCACAAGTCTTAATCTTGGTGTTATTCTCGATTCATCTCTCTCACTCAATCCACATATTTAATCTGCCACCAAATCCTGTCATTTCAACCTTCATATTATTAACATTGCTAATATCCACCCTTTCCTATGCTTCTAAACTACTACCATGTTAATCAACCAATAAATCAGTCAATTGTGTTTATTAAGCATTTATCATATGAAAAGCATTATACTAATTGCTTGGGAGAGAACAATGACAGAATTAGCAGACACACTCCCTTTCCATATTGAACTTGCAGTCTAGAGGGGGAGACAGACACTAACATGAATAAATATACAACATTTAATATATGATTTAAAGATATGTGCATAATTGGGAGCAGCACGGCTTAGTGGAAAGATCACAGGCTTGGGAGTCAGAGATCGTGGGTTCTAATCCCAGCTGAGCCAATTGTCTGCTGTGTGACCTGAAATTCTCTTTGCCTCTGTTACCTCATCTGTAAAATGGGAAGACTGTGAGCCCCACATGGGACAACCTGATGACCTTGTATCTTACCCCAGCCCTTAAAACAGTGCTTGACACATAGTAAGGGCTTAACAAATACCATCACCATCATCATCATTATTATTATTATTAATTGGAAATTGGGGTGGGGCAAACATCAAATGTCCAAAGGCCATAGATCCAAGTACATAGATTTCACCGAAAGAAGAGCAAGCGGAGGAAAAGAAGGCTTAGTTGGGAAAGGCCTCTTTGAGAAGATGTGACCTTCAAATACTTTGAAGGTAGAGAGAGTGGTGGTCTCATATGTGGAGGGGGAAGGAGTTTCAGGCTAGGAGGAGGGCAAGGGTAAAGGATCAGCAGCAAATAGGTGAGATCCCCACAGCACCTGTATATATGTATATATGTTTGTACATTTTTTTTTACTCTATTTATTTATTTATTTATTTTATTTGTACATATCTATTCTATTTATTTTATTTTGTTAGTATGTTTGGTTTTGTTCTCTGTCTCCCCCTTTTAGACTGTGAGCCCACTGTTGGGTAGGGACTGTCTCTATATGTTGCCAATCTGTACTTCCCAAGCGCTTAGTACAGTGTTCTGCACATAGTTAGCGCTCAATAAATAGGATTGATGATGATGATGATCTAGGCACAGTGAGTAAGCTGGAACTAGAAGATAAGAGTGTGCAGACTGGGCTGTAGTACTAAATAAGTGAAGAGAGGAAGGACAGAGCAATCTGATTGAGAGCTTTAATGCCAATGGTAAGGAGTTTTTGTTCGATGTGGAAGTAGTTGGGCAATCACTGGAGGCTCTTGAGGAGTGGGGAGACATGGACTGAACATTTTTGTTGATAAATGATCCATTCAGCAGAGTGAAGTATAGACTGGAGTGAGAAGAGACAGGAGGTTGGGAGGTCAGTGAGGAGTAAGCGCTCAATAAATACGATTGATTGATTGAGTAAGATACAAGCAGCCAAGGCAGTTTAGGCCAAGTGCTTGGATTGGCATGGTAGCGGTTTGGATGGAATGGAAAGGCTGGTGGTTTTCAGGATTTGGTGAAACTGAATATGTGGGCGAAATGAGAGAAATGAGTCTAGGATAATGCCAAGGTAATGCCTTCAATGCCTGTAGGCTCGCGAGGTAGGAAGGGGAGTTAATTGAAGCACTCATTCATTTTAACCACTGCAGTTCTTCCGTTGCACAAAACTGTTAGCTTGATCCATTTATCATCATCATCATCATCAATCATATTTATTGAGTGCTTACTATGTGCAGAGCACTGTACTGAGCGCTTGGGAAGTACAAATTGGCAACATATGGAGACAGTCCTTACCCAACAGTGGGCTCACAGTCTAAAAGGGGGAGACAGAGAACAAAACCAAACATACTAACAAAATAAAGTAAATAGAATAGATATGTACAAATAAAATAAATAAATAAATAAATAGAGTAATAAATATGTACAAACATATATACATATATACAGGTGCTGCGGGGAAGGGAAGGAGGTAAGATGGGGGGGATGGAGAGGGGGACGAGGGGGAGAGGAAGGAAGGGGCTCAGTCTGGGAAGGCCTCCTGGAGGAGGTGAGCTCTCAGCAGGGCCTTGAAGGGAGATTTAGATTTAGATTTATCCAAATCTATTTTAAATTGGTCCAATGCAGGGCACACAATTAATCTGATATGTACGAGTTTGAGAAATATACACACATAGGTATGTGAGTGCTCTCCTTCCCAAATTTCCCTTATTCATTTCATTGTTTTTTGGCACAATTGTTAAGCTCAGCATAGCTGCCTAGTATGAAAGCGCTCCGCACATAGTAAGCGCTTAACAAATGCCATCATTACTATCATCATTATTATTTCAGTATTTAAAAAATAAGTTAAGCAAAGGTATCAAGCTTAGGTGCTCAATTTGTGTGGGTGAAACACTAAAAAAAGCAATGTGATAAAGCTTTATTTAGCTAAGGGATCTTTTTATTTTACTACTTTACAGGATTTTTAAAATTATGTATCTTTTAAATAATCCTCATGAATAAAAAAGTAAAAGGCAAGAATTGCGGTTTTTACTTTTCTATATTTTCTACTATACTTTCCTAATAAATTACAAAAATGATGAGTTTAAATATTTTAGATATTGTTCTGATACTATATGTTTAAAACTATAAACTTCATGGCCATAAACTTCAGAAAAAAAAAAACAAACTTTTTTAATTCAGGAGTTCATTCTAAAGCAACACACCCAAAAGAAATCCTAGTTTTTCCATTCTGTAAGTTAAAAATACATAATTCAGGAAAAAAATAGTTAAATATACAGCGTCTCGAGAAGTAAATAAATAATTCTTGCACACTATATTCTCAAACTGCTAATTAATCAATTTTGTAAATATGAGGATAACAAAGAAAGCAGTGAAGTAGAAATAGTTCATCCCTAAAACCTCTGTGACACTGACATCTGACATCACAGCTTACCGGTGCAGAACAACAATTTTTCAAGCCCTTAATCAAAATTTTTAAACACCTTAGAATACTTAATTACCCTAATAAATCCTGTTCATTAAAACATACAAAATAACCAAAAATTCTGAAAATAAATTGCTCCTATCTTTCTGGAGATTTTGAGATAAGTAAAAATTAAACTTATATATAACACTTCCATAATGCCTGCAAGGACAAACATCAATGAATACTACTGGAAAATCTCACTGAATAAATGAATGAACTTCAGTGAATGTTACTGGAAATCTAATTTGGTTTGTATGTCAGAGGGAATGGGGATAGAGCAGGGTTCTCAACAAAGATAAAATAACTGAGCCTTTTGAGTGACATACAAATTGCAGCTCTTGGAGAACAATCACCTAATTTTTTTTGTTTTCGTTGTTAAAGTTTTTAGTAAATAATTCTGATTAATATTGATAGAAGCCCTAAGCAAAGAAATACTGTGTGAGGACAAAGGTTTGATCAGGCAGATACTCTGCCTTTGATCATAGAAATAAGGGATTTTTAGAGGAACTATGAGGATCAACATGGCCCAGAGGAAACAGCACGAGCAAGTCACAACTTCTCTTGGCCTCAGTTTCCTCATCTGTAAAATGTAGATTCAATGCCTGTTCTCCCTCTTACTTATACTGTGAGTTTCACGTGGGACAGGAACCTTGCCTGAACTGATTACCTTTTATCTATCCCAGCACTCCGAACAGTTTTTGACACAGAGTAAATGCTTAATAAATATCATAATATTACTGGTCGCCCACATCAAATTTCATCAACTACCTTTACATTGTGTGAAAAATTAACCAATTTAAAATATACTCCATAATATTCATGCTTTATAGCTAGAATATGGTTGCTTTTCACAGTGTACAAATGTCAGTTGTGCTCATTGGAACCTAAGAGATAGATAATGGAACCTAAGAGATAGAAGCAGCGTGGCTCAGTGGAAAGGGCACGGGCTTTGGAGTCAGAGGTCATGGGTTCAAATCCCGGCTCTGCCAATTGTTGGCTGTGTGACTTTGGGCAAGTCACTTCACTTCTCTGTGCCTCAGTTCCCTCATCTGTAAAATGGGGATTAAGACTGTGAGCCCCGCTTGGGACAACCTGATCACCTTGTAACCTCCCCAGCACTTAGAACAGTGCATTGCACATAGTAAGTGCTTAATAAATGCCATTATTATTATTATTATTATTATTATTATTATTATAACGATCATAATGTAGTAAGTAATCATGCTCATTAAAGGCCAACACCATGCACTAAGTGCTAGGGTAGATACAAGAAAGGATTCTGTTATGGCCAGACATCAAATAATAATGATAACTGTGTCATTTGTTAAGCACTTACAAATGCCAGGCCCTGTGAAAAATGCTGGGGTGGATACAAGCAAATTGGGTTCGACCCAGTCCTTGCCCCACATGCACAGTCTCAATCCCCATTTTACAGATGAGGTAACTGAGGCATAGAGAAGTAAAATGACTTGCCATAGGTCACACAGCAGATGAGAGGCAGAGCCAGGATTAGAACCCAGGTCCTTCTACCAGGCCTGTCCTCTATCCACTAGGCCAAGCGGTTTATCCAAGACCGCTTTATTGTTTGTACCTTCCCAATTGCTTAGTACAGTGTTCTGCAATCACTGATTAACTAACATAGTCCCTTTTGATAAGTACATGGTTAACGTTTAGACAGACACCAAGTAATTAGTATTTTTCCAACTTAGGCAAAATGTTTCCAAACTAGTGATTTCTGTCATTTTCAAAACTAAAAGTAGTCTCAAATCTCACTCGTTCTTCTTTCAGTTGGGAACATTCCTTCATATACGCAGTTTTAAAAACTGCCATATTTTCCATGATAATTTGTTTCCATCCCAACTCTAATCTTGACTTGTACAATGCCCAACAAATTGCTTTTACCCTTCCTTTGATTAGCTTATGCTCATTATTGCACTTTATCGTGTGCAGAGTATGGAGATGAGATTCCATGTGTAATCCATTGTGTGAGGTGTTTTAATCAATACCCTTGTTCTGCTGATTAAGCAGGGACTTCTGTTTTGGCAAGATAACATTAGTTTCTCCAGGCATGCTCCAAAAGCCATTGGGAATCTTCTGCAGATCATTAGATATGCTACAATAAAGCTTTGGTACATTCTCTTTTCTTCCTTAAATTACTTCTTCACTGTCCTATCATTGCCCATCACCAACGGTGCTGCATTATTATTACGGCTCCCCTGAAATTTGCACCAGAGCTATGTCTCCAGGCCGCTGGATGCCATTTGCAAATGAAGCTTCTGCTTGAAAATATAAATTAGGAAAATTTCATTATCTCCTGCCAGGGGCCATTATTCTCCACTGTTCTACGGAAGATTAAAAATGCAAAATCTACAGACTTTAACAAATACACTACATGAAAAGCTCAGTCAGTATATAATGACAGGAACAAAAAACAGAAATACTACTCAAATTTCGAAAGCCTTCCATTGGAATTATTTCAATAACATATTAAGCCTATGGAGGTACTATCTAAAACTAATGAATAACGTCTCAATTTAATGGTTTTTGTCACTTTTAAACAATTCAGCCACAAAATACTAGTTGAATATTTTCAGTATCAGATCTGATCCTTCAGGACATTATCAGCTCACCTGCACATGAATTAACTCTTCCAAGATAAGTGGTGTAGATCAAATCTTCCAAGGCTCCAGTGTCCTAAAGATTTTACTTATCTCAAGGTAGTTGTATATTCCCTGATCATAAATAATAATAATAATAATAATAATGATGGCATTTGTTAAGCGCTGGGGGTGATACACTGTTCTAAGTGCTGGGGGTGATACAAGGTGATGACAACATTGTCCCACGTGGGGCTCACAGTCTTAGTCCCCATTTTACAGATGAGGGAACTGAGGCTCAGAGAAGTTAGGTGATTTGCCCAAGGTCACACAGCAGACACGTGGGGGAGCCGGGATTAGAACCCATCACCTCTGACTCCCGGGTCTGTGCTCTTTCCACTGAGCCACGCTACTGCTCCGTCCCTATGTCACAGAATTACCCGGTATAAAGACAAAAATATCCATGGACCTCAAGACATCTTATTAATTTTACATAACAATAACAATAATAATATTTGTTACAGGCACTGTAAAAATGCTATGGTAGACGCAAGATAATCAGACTGGATTAAGTCCTGTCCCACACAGGGCTCAGAGTCTTAATTTCCATTTCACAGATGAGGAAACCGAGGTACTGAGAAGTTAAATGACTTGCCCAAGGTCACACAGCAGACAAGTGGCAGAGCCAGGAGAACCCACTGACTCCCAGACTTGTGCTTTTTCCACTAGGCCACAATGCTTTAAACTCTCGTAACATATCTATTTAATAAGTTTTTATTCATCAACAAAGGGCAAGAGATATACAACAATGTTGGAAGAGACCCTAGGAAAAGAAATATTTAAGATGCTGGGACAGAGTTTTCTCTACATCTAGACTGTAAGCTCCTTGTGGGAAGGGATCATGTCTACCAACTCTGGTGGATGGGAGTCTCCCAAGTACTATAATAATAATAATAATAATGGCATTTGTTAAGCACTTACTATGTGCAAAGCACTGTTCTAAGCGCTGGGGAGGATACAAGGTGATTAAGTTGTCCCATGTGGGGCTCAAAGTCAATCCCCACTTTACAGATGAGGTAACTGAAGCTCAGAGAAGTTAAGTGACTTGCCCAAGGTCACACAGCAGACATGTGGCGGAGCCAGGATTCGAACCCCTGACCTCTGACTCCAAAGTCCGGGCTCTTTCCACTGAGCCAGTACAGTGAGTGCTCTGCACAGAGTAAGAACTCAGCAAACACCACTGACTGACTGACTGATACTGATTTTGAAGACCCTGGCATCAGCTATTGCCTACAGTTAACACATGACTGTTTCAAAGACCTTTTATCATTTGACTGGATGCGCTGGGTTGCTGTGAGAATAGAAATTGCCAAAGGTCACTTAAGTGTTTTAACACTATCAATCAATCAATCAATTGTATTTATTGAGCACTTACTGTGTGCAGAGCACTGTACTAAGCACTTGGGAAGTACAAGTTGGCAACATATAGAGATGGTCCCTACCCAACAGTGGGCTCACAGTCTAGAAGGGGGAGACAGAGAACAGAACAAAACATATTAACAAAATAAAATAAATACAATAGGCGATAGTATTATTTTCTGTTATAAAAGATACTTTAAAGCTGTAATCATCAATCGTCATCACTCGTATTTATTGAGCGCTTACTATGTGCAGAGCACTGTACTAAGCGCTTGGGAAATACAAATTGGTAACATGTAAGCTCCATGAGCGCAAGGACTGTGACTATAGACTCAAGCTATTTCTACTGTACTCTTCCAAATGCTTAGTACAGCATTCTGCAAGTATAGGCATTCAAAGAGTATCATTGATGGATCGATTTCCCAATCATAATGCAAGAATCTGCAATATTCGACTAGTTCCTCATTTTAAAAATACTTTGGAAGATTAAATTTTTCAATCTACCAACTTAAAATCTATCTTTAAAATATGTGATATACCTTTACCAAATATTTCTCAAATAGATTTAGAAATTTCAGAAAATGTAATTGTTTTGTGAATGGCAATCAACTGAACATTGAAAAACTCCAACTATTTGCAAAGAAACAAGAACTAAGTGTAAATCAGCATTGATATGGCTTTGAAGCAGTCAAAATAAAACTTCTACTAATTTTGAAATTAGGGCTACTGGGAAATCATGGCTAAAGAACAAAGTGTGGCATAGGTTGAATAAGTTATATGAATCAATATTATAAATTTGGCATTTTTCAGTCATATTGGAAGCAGACTAGTCTTTTTTTAACTGACATGTTTCAAACAAAATAGCCACAAAACCACATAAGGCTTGGAAATTTTTCATCTGCCAAATACAAATGGAAAACAGAAGGCATTCTTTCTTTCTTTTCATCTGAACTGCCATATTGTAAGGCTGTGGAAAATGGATTTCACTTTCTTTAAATATTTAATAATGATGATTTGTGAGTCTTACTAATTACTAGGTAAACATAACATTAGGGAGCTAAATGGTGTGTAATTAATAAAGCAAAAGAAGGTGTTCTAAACAGCATTCTCATTTGTCACACAAACATATCAAAATAATTAAATTTGTGTTGTACAATGTATAATCATCAGCCTTTTGACAAGCCAGGTCAGAACTGATAAGAATTAAGTTGTTTTAAAGACCTGCGTTTTACACATTTTGAAATGAATCACCAAAAAAAATGAAAATAAAACAAAATTGTCTCTAGAGTCTTCTATGAAGTTTATTTTAACCTTTACTTTTTTTTTTCATTTTTGGCCCATATTTGAGGATCAGAACATTTGGATGAAATCAATCAATCAATCAATCATATTTATTGAGCACTTACTGTGTGCAGAGCACTGTACTAAGCGCTTGGGAAGTACAAGTTGGCAACATATAGAGACAGTCCCTGCCCAACAATCATCATCATCATCATCAATCGCATTTATTGAGCGCTTACTATGTGCAGAGCACTGTACTAAGCGCTTGGGAAGTACAAATTGGCAACATACAGAGACAGTCCCTACCCAACAGTGGGCTCACAGTCTAAAAGGGGGAGACAGAGAACAAAACCAAACATACTAACAAAATAAAATAAATAGAATAGATATGTACAAGTAAAATAAATAAATAAATAGAGTAATAAATAAGAAATGTGCAGGGTGGTAGCTACCGATTTTATTCATTCATTCCTTCATTCATTCAATCATATTTATTGAGCGCTTACTGTGTACTAAGCGCTTGGGAAGTACAAGTTGGCAACATATAGAGACCGTCCCTACCCAACAACGGGCTCACAGTCTAGAAGGGGGAGAGCTACTATTGAATTGTGTTCTCTCCAACACTTAATACAATGCTGTAGATTCAGTAAGTGTTCAATAAATGCCTTCAATTAATTGATATGGCAGATTCTTGAAAGCAGGAAAATTCACAAAACTGTCCCCATTATCACTTCCAATGAGAACTTTTGGAGCTACAGCACCTCTAAGTGTCTTGTTGCGACCCTAATGTCCCCATAGCAAGTTGAATCCCGGGACAGATCATCATCATCATCATCAATCGTATTTATTGAGCGCTTACTGTGTGCAGAGCACTGTACTAAGTGCTTGGGAAGTACAAGTTGGCAACATATAGAGACAGTCCCTACCCAATAGTGGGCTCACAGATGAAAATGAGGGTCTTCTCCTGGAAGCCAGGAAAGTGGCAGTAGGCTGGTATATTCTCAGATCAAGCTGCCTAGATCTATTTATTGGACCCTTTTCTACGAACAGACTATATTTCCTCCATCCTCTGGAAACTCTTCCAACTTTGCTGTGATCAATATTGCCTGTCGATTTCTTAACGGTCTTATGACTCATATCATTAGACCCCGTAGTTTTAAAAATTACCCTGACTGTGTTTCTTTCTGTGTTTTAGTTTGGCCTTCCAATCTTATGACTACTTTCAGTTTATAAAAGTTAGCTGTGTATTTTTGAACTTTCTGTCATGGAAGTAAAAAAATATATAAAAATAAAAGTCTTTCCTATGTGATTTAGGCCAAAGCCCCAGTTATTTTTGCTAAGAAACACTCACTTTTCTTCTTCGTTGCCCATTTCCAGGTATTTATATATAAATATATGCAATTTTGAGATTTTTAAAAAAACTTGGTTTGTAATGATTCATCAGTCAGGAATTTTTTTTAATTATATCTATGCCCTGTTAAAGGAGCAAATCAATCAATCAATCAATTATATTTATTGAGCGCTTACTGTGTACAGAGCACTGTACTAAGCGCTTGGGAAGTACAAACTGGCAACATATAGAGACAGTCCCTACCCAACAGTGGGCTCACAGTCTAGAAGGAGCAAATGTCATCAACTGTCTTAGTATTGCTATTCATTAACATAAATATATATGGAAAAAATAAACTGTGAAGCACTGCAATTGAGACACAGAAGAAAGTGTAAAGGATGACAATAAAGAAATTTAAATTCATTTTTTTAAATTCTGTCATTCCCTTATTTTTTAATCCATGATTTATTATTTAGTAATGTAGTTTTCTGTAAGTCTCTTTCCTGGTTACTTTTAGGTAATTATCAGAACATAACACAGTATGCATAGCTTCTTTTTCAATTTAATTTGCAAACATTAAACACATCTTTATACAATAATAATTACTAAAGTAAGCATTTTTCAAATGGCACTGCTGATTTGCTAAAACAATTTCTGATAACTTAGAAATCTTGGTAATTCCTTAAAATTTTAGTGGACCTTTGGGTCAGTTAAATGCAAATTAGGCTTGATTCAATCAGAGCCTTATTAATTCTATACAAATCTCTCGTTTGCAGAAATGCACATTCAACATAAATATAACTTGGCTTTATTAGCACATAAGACATTTATTTACACAGTAAGCCACTGAGACCATGTTATATTCACGGTCTTAAAAAGTCTTTCTGCATAGTAGAAGGTTGGGTAATTTAAATCAATAATCAGCAAAATGGAAAACTGTCTGTAGTGTCAATAACTTCGAGACTCCCACTCTAACAATTAAAAAGAAATGTTATGACCTGTATGAACCGGGGCAATTATTTATAGAAATGTTAACTTTCTGCAGTTTGCACTTGTAGAAAACAATTACATTTTTAACATGGGAAATGGAAATGCACTAGTTGGATACCCCAATTAGACTAAATTGGCTAGAAACGTGTTACTAGACAGTATAAAAAATACAGTGGATTAAGATATGACCTTGAAGAGGACTTTGGAGTCAATATGTGATTCTCCCCTCATCTTGCACCAAAAAAATCCCCCCAGAAACTTGCTAATTATCTGCAAAGTTACAGAACATTCTGTGGTGGGTTATTTTTCTTCAAAGAGTGAGGAGATTCTTGGCTTTTAAATATTTAATTGGTTTTGTTATGAAAATAGTTGCACAACCCAAGCCCTTCAATTCTGCATATGCTATTCCTCCTAATTATGCTCCGATCTAGATTGGTCATCCCAAATTTTGTTCTCTCAATGATTTTTTCCTTAAAGATCACTCAAGTTAAGAAATATTTTTCCCCATATGATTCTTCTTTTTTCCAAAAATTGGCTCTGATGATCCATTCATTACTTACCCACTCATAGAAATCAAATCTACAATAATTAAAAGGAACCTACAACTCAAAGCAGTTTGTACACAATGAAAATGTACAAAGTATTTTTGTAAATTTGCCCCAGGAATACCCTTTTCGTGGGTTTTTTTATTTTCCTCCACAGAAGGTCTGTGCTCTTAGTTAAAACCTTTCTGGTATTTAAGAGTTATACAAAGCCAAAAGGCAAATGCATAGTTTGAGATGAATTAATATCCCTCAATAATAACTAATTTCCTCTCATTTTTTGGAAAGGTACCTATTACACTTCAGTCTGATAGCAACACAGAGCAGCACGTTGGCAAATTTTCTGCATGTTTTAACCGGGTCTCAGCTTTTTAACAATATATTTGATTTGCTATCTAATAACAAAATACCAAGCTTTTATTTCATACTTTAACTTTATTTAAAAATGTTTAACCTAACAACAAAAAGTATGGTATCTTGGTAGGGTCTTTATTCAATAAAGAGATCTTGCTACCAATTTCTATTAAAAGAAATCTTGGTACTATTTTCTTATAAAAGAAATCACCTTCTACAAGTGCTGGCTTGCTTTGACACTGAAATCCAAGAAAGCCTGATTCAAAAGCAAATTCAAATTCAAATTCATTATTCAATACCCACAGTCAAGTCTGGGACAGTTTATCACATGGAAAGCTCATGAGATTTTTGGGTACAGAATTTCCTCTCTATAACTCCAACGTCAGCTGAGACCTGCTATATTTTTACTCTTGGGTGAAATTATTCTTTTCAAAACTAAGATTTTTGGTTCCACGTAAAGCTATTTTAGAGCTACATGGTATTGTGTAAATATAGATAGACATGTAGACTGATGGATAGATCACAGTTCAAAAATGAATGCTTGTTGGTTCAAGGCAAATCAGCTCAAAAAGTTCATCTGAGTGAGAACTGAAGAAAAGCTTCACTGGATCACCTCTGAAAAATCTGAGTTAATCTTTAATCATGTAAGAAATATTCATAATCTAACCCTTTTATCAAACCGCCTACCACAACAGGAGTCGGGGATGTTTGTACAATTAAAAACCCCATGTTAGCAGTACATGAAACTGTGTTACATTTGATGAAAATCCTTTTCTATTGAAATAAATAGCAGTCTGACAGCAGGAAGTAGCTGATAAGAAAGCAACAAGGCATTGCTGATGGCATTCCATGATAACTCAAAACTAACTCATATGCATTCTGTCTGCAGCATATTACCGAAAGTGTTCTTTTTAATACATGACTTCCAGGAGGTGTCCTTTGCTACATCTCACTCACAAAGACAGGGAAATTATCTAAGAAAGCCAAGTATATGAAGAAAATGATGGTTTTTCAGCCCATCTGTGATTCTGGCTCTGAAATAGTACATGAAAGACAGTATCTACTGCTGCATCCTATCTGAGGAAATGCATTCCATTTTGCAAGCATAATAATACAGCTGAATTTACAATGTTTGAGACTTCTATACATATATGAAAGACACTGAAACACAGTAAATCCCATTTTAATTTATCTGTAATTAAAAAAACTGGCAGATATGCAGGAAAGATGAGGGGCAGGGGGCAATAAAATTAAGTTTGTCTATAAAAACTAATTTTGTAGAGAAATTCATTGGTAGCTTAGCTGAAAGGGCTGTACAAAACCATTTTCCCCTGCCACTCAAAATTTGCAGTTAGAGTTTACATGAGCAGAAAAGAAGAGGAAGTTTAAGGATCAGGGGTTTGAGGTTACCCCAAAAGATGCAATTTGAGTGCATAAGCAAATACAAAAATTGGGAAAGAAATTCATTCTTCCTACTTAATTCATAACCATCTGTAGCAAACATCAATGATAGTGACTGCAGTTGCAGGCGTCTCCCTTGGTAAAGTCCAGAAACAATAGAGAATTCCTGTCTATACGGAATTTGACATTCTCATTTTTCTTGGAATGTGGAAGTTACATTCCTGACGCACCCTGCCTTACGGAAAATTCACACTATTCGGAGCCAGATCAGAGCCATGTGTATGTTCAAAGCCTTTACAGTGCTCTGCACACAGTAAGCGCTCAATAAATACGATTGATTGATTGATTTGCTAAAGACATTGTACTGTTAGGCCTTCCCAGACTGAGCCCCCTTTTTCCTCTCTTCCTCCCCATCCCCTCTCTTCTTCCCCTCCCCACAGCACCTGTATATATGTTTGTACAGATTTATAACTCTATTTATTTTACTTGTACATATTTGCTATTCTATCTATTTTGTTAATGATGTGCATCTAGCTTTATTTCTATTTATTCTGATGACTTGACACCCGTCCACATGTTTTGTTTTGTTGTCTGTCTCCCCCTTCTAGACTGTGAGCCCGTGGTTGGGTAGGGACCGTCTCTATATGTTGCCAACTTGTACTTCCCAAGCGCTTAGTACAGTGCTCTGCACACCGTAAGCGCCCAATAAATACGATTGAATGAGTGAATGAATGAAATCATCAATCAATCAATCAAAGAGGGCTCCACTAACTTGTTCAAGGTCACACAGCGGACAAGAAGCAGAGCCGGAATTAGAACCCAGGTCCTCTGGACTGTATCATTGTTATATTGTACTCTGCCAAGCGCTTAGTCCAGTCCCTTGCACACAGTAAGCGCTTGATAAATATGATTGATTGACTGACTGAACGACAGTCCGACAGCGTTGGGAGATCCAGACGGAGACCTCACCCCCGGCCGCTATCCCGGGTCACGTGGCAGGGTGCCCACCCATCTTAGTACTCTACCCTACTCTACCCCCATCCCAGGGTTGCAGGGGAGAAGGCTGGGGGTGGGGGCTTCATTGCCAGGAATCAATCAGTGCTCTCAGGGAGGGAGGCACCGGGATGAAACTATGACTGTTATATTGTTATATTGTACTCTCTCCAGCACTTAGTAATAATAATAATAATGATGGCATTTATTAAGCGCTTACTATGTGCAAAACACTGTTCTAAGTGCTGGGGTGGTTACAAGGTGATCAGGTTGTCCCACGGGGGGCTCACAGCCTTCATCCCCATTTTACAGATGAGGGAACTGAGGCACAGAGAAGTTGAGTGACTTGCCCAAAGTCACACAGCTGACAATTGGCGCTCTACACACAGTAAGCACTAAATAAATACGACTCACTGCCTGACCGACTCCCAGGCCCAACTTCTTTCCACTAGGCCACTCTGTAAAGAATCCTCTTCATCTGTAAACTAGACTGTAAACCCACAACAGTGGGCAGGAACTGTATTTACCGACTCTGCTGCATTGTAGGCTCCCAAGACTTCAGACTGTACTGATAAATTGACTCCCTGTGGCTCAGTTTCTACATCTGTATAACGGAAATTAAGTACCTATCCTCTTTCCTACTTAGAATGTGATTCTCATTCATTCATTCAATCGTATTTATTATTGTACTATTATTATCGTATTTATTATTGTATCGTATTATTGTACTAAGCGCTTGGGAAGTACAAGTTGGCAACACAAAGAGACGGTCCCTACCGAACAGTGGGCTCACAGTCTAGAAGGGGGAGACAGAGAACAAAACCAAACATATTAACAAAAAAACTAATAAATAGAATAAATATGTACAAATAAATAGAGTAGCAAATACGTACATATATATATATATATATATATATACACACACATATATAAAGGTGCTGTGGGGAGGGGAAGGAAGTAAGGCGGGGGGATGGCGAGGAGGGGCAGAGGGAGCTCAGTCTGGGAAGGCCTCCTGGAGGAGGTGAGCTCTCAGTAGGGCTTTGAAGGGAGGAAGAGAGCTAGCTTGGCAGATGTGCGGATTCTCATGTGGTAGAGAGATCTATCAATCAATCAATCATATTTATTGAACGCTTACTGTGTGCAAAGTACTGTACTAAGCACTAGGGAAGTACAAGTTGTCAACATATAGAGACGGTCCCTACCCAACAGTGGGCTCACAGTCTTGGCATCTGACCTGTTTATTTTGTATCTAACCAAATGCTTAGGACAGTGCTTGGTCCATAGTAAGGGGTTAACAAATACCATTATTATTACAGATTAAAAGGATGTGTTTTGGAAGGATTGAGTGTAATGGATAAAAATATCTTCCACCAACCGTTCTTCCCATTCCTGGCAGGCTTAAATAGTTTCCAAGAATAAATAACTAAAACTCAAGTAAACTGCTCAATACTTTAGTATGTCCCTTATTTAAAAATTGAGCATATGTGAAACAAAGAAAATAGAGAATTCTAAGTCCAAAGATTAGTAACTTCCACCAGTAAGTGTTTTATCCCTGAAATTATGTTGTAATCTAATTCACATTGAGAATACAGTCACATAAGAATTTTCTTTTACTCCTCAGTAGTATTTCTAATCAAGCTAAAATTATTATACTAAATAAAGAATATAGCACTCCATATTATATCTTCTAGACTGGAAACTCATTGTGAGCAGGGAATGTGCCTCTTTATTGTTGTATTGTCCTCTCCCAAGAACCTTGTACAGCGCTCTGCACACTGTAAGCGCTCAATAAATGATTGAATGAATGAATACACTAAGACTGAATTCATTTTCTAGCAGTAACTTGCATTATAAACTTACTTTATCGTGACCTATAAAATGTTAGACTGAAGTGCTTTAAATATCTGCTAACATCATGTAAAAGACTAGGAATATAAGTCAGTGTGCTGTGAAGCAGTAAAGACAGTACTCTCCTTGAAACTAGCACACACTTATGTCACCGATATAAACAGTGAGGATGTTAAATTATGGATGACAGGGAAAATGGTCTCTAAGGCAGAATTTTGAGATATTGAAATTTCTTTTTATACATCGTCACATCTATTTAAGTCTTGCTGTGTAGTTTCTTTTTACTTAAACCTTGAGAAAGGTTAAGTTGAATAAATACCAAGAAGGCTTAATTGAATCTATCAAAAGTTGCAGATTACATGGGTGACTAGGCTGAGGTTCTTTTTTACTTTGTCATTGCTAGGAACGAGAAGTGCCGAAGACCATGCTGTTACTCTTACTTTGACCCTTAAACTTTTCCATTTCAGCAACCTCATTAATGTCAAAATGCCATTAGAATGTCTGCCCATTTTTAAAGTTGTATACCCTGGGCAAATGCAAAATCTATTGGGTTCAATAAGGAGTCCATTCTTGTTGCATTCAGCTAAAAAGCTTAACTGAGCCACAAAGGTCAGAGTACTGGTTTTATTACAGCTAAGAGATCACTACAATGCAAAAGTAAACTTAGAGAATGAGTTTTTATATTCTTGAGATTAGCACTCCTCTAACTTTAAACTTGAATATTCTACTGAAATGAATCAACGCCCTTTATTACATGCATCACTACGGGTTATCAGAAGCGCCCTTTGTAAACAAAATATGAATCCACATTTTAGAAGTCAATTATTTCTCACATTTAATAGTTTTACCCTCCCCCATTTTCATGTACTTTTTACATGGCAATCCCGTTTACTAAGTGATATTCAATGGATTTCCTATACAGCAATGAACCTTAACAGGCAGCTTTTAATTGCCCCACATAGGAAACCGCATTACTATTAATTCCACAGCAACCGCATAAAATAAAACTATTGCTTCTCAAACTCTAGAGCAATTAGACCTCTTGGCTATTTGGCTAACTCTGCTTTACGATACCCAGTGCAGTTAATTTTATTTTTTGATGTTAATAGTCTCTGTCAGTTTCAAGCATAACTCCTCTTTGATGAATATTTAAATGATATTTGAATACAAAAATAATCTTGGTTAAATTTCATATTCAGCAATCATCATAGCTTAATAAAGGTCTATTCGGCAAGGGTTGAGCTAAATGGCTAGATGAGTGCATATATAAAAATCCAAAATCAATTTATCAGATAATTTAGATGTTGTGACTAGTAATGTGATAAAAAACAAATTGTTTGTAAAAACAATGGTCTTTATTCCTTATTGCAACACCATAATAGACTTACAAATAGATTTTTAAAGCTATTTATAAGCACATTCTTTTGTATATTAAATACAGATATATATGAATTAACAATGAGAATGAGAACATCTCAGGGATGGGCCAGAAGGTCACGAAGTAGATGTAAAGTAAGCAAATTCTCAAATGGGGAAATCAACCATCTTCTAAATACCAATAATTACTTGATTACCACAAAAATGAGTAAGGTATCATTGATGTAAGCTCCTACATTAGTACCACAGAAAATAATTAACTTTACATAACAAAATATTTTGGTTTATGGGTCCTATACAAAACTCACTACTTTCATTGATATGTAAATGCATTTAATTTACCTTACTATAATATCATCATCATCATCATCATCAATCGTATTTATTGAGCACTTACTATGTGCAGAGCACTGTACTAAGTGCTTGGGAAGTACAAATTGGCAACTTATAGAGGCAGTCCCTACCCAACAGTGGGCTCACAGTCTAAAAGGGGGAGACAGAGAACAAAACCAAACATACTAACAAAATTAAATAAATAGAATAGATATCCTAACTGTATAACAGGAAACCATGTGAGATGGAATATATCAGTGCATTAGGTTATGGTTGTAGTTTCTTCACACTGAAACAACATGCCCCAACAGATCATCTAATTGATGATTGAAGGTTTACTTTCAGACTGTGAGCCCACTGTTGGTTAGGGACTGTCTCTATGTGTTGCCAATTTGTACTTCCCAAGCACTTAGTACAGTGCTCTGCACATAGTAAGCGCTCAATAAATACGATTGATTGATTGATTGGTTTACTTCAGACTGTGGACTCTGGCCAATGACAGCCTGGATTCAGGAAGAACGGTTAAAAATGATTTTTGAACAACCCACTTTGCTAAGAAAGATGTATCTGTGTGGAGTAAGTGGTTAAAAAAATCCATGTCTGCCTGTGTTTTCCTGGTGCTACGAATATCGGACTTGTCAGCCAGGTGACAATAAAGGAATTTAATCTTGGTATTTTGTGGCAAAATTCACAAAGACGGAGGCGGGTAATGTATTGTTTGGATGGATCGTTTGCTCTAGTCCCCTTTCCGACTATCTGGACCACTGTCTAATGGGTAGCTGCTGTTGAGTAATGTCGGAAGCTCGTGCCCTCTCTCCAACTTCCTAGTCTTTCCACTGACACCTGGAAGGGCAATGGGGCAGTGTTGACAGAAGGGAGAGAAATCTGAAATGCAGCCTTGGTCCCCCTGAACGATTCATCTCTAATAAGCATTAGGTTAATACTTTAAGTTCTTTTGAGCAGTGTAGATTCTAGCCAAAACTGTAAAAATAAATCTTAAAAGATGCACGTGTCCAAATAACTCAGATACTGTTTCTTCACTTAATTCCCATTTTCTACTAAGTCCCATTCTTTATTACACCGATCTATTACACAAAATGTAAACTGATGACTGATTTTGACTAGCCCCAGTCCTTGGAGGTATCAATGGATATATCTGCACAGAGCAGGCAATACTTAACAGCAGAATATATACACCCAACAATGCTAAAAAAAATCAATAGTCTAGATTTGTTTTTAAAAGAGGGAAATCTAAAAAGATTCTTAAAAGTTGCAAACGATTCCACTACTATCCCAGGATTCAACAATTTCTCCCCACAACCCTAACTGAATGACTATTTTTACATGATCACAAAGCACAATCTTTTAAAGAAATGGGTGTAATAGAATATGCATTCAAAATACAATTGTTGATCATCATCATCATCAATCGTATTTATTGAGCGCTTACTGTGTGCAGAGCACTGTACTAAGCGCTTGGGAAGTACAAGTTGATGACAACCATCCTCAGAGAAGACATGAGAATCAATAAAATTTTTAAAAATTTTAGTGAATATTTGTGTTTGAAATTAACATAATGTTAACATTTTGAGGAACATTTATTCTTGTGCTTCCCTAGTTCAAATTAGTACTTAGACCTTGAGCCCCATGCAGGACAGAGACTATGTCCAACCTAATTGTATCTACTTCAGTGTTTAATTTCTGACATATAGTAAGCGCTTAAGAACCCCTCTCAGGATCACACCTGGAGAGTTTCCAATACTCTACCAGTCTCAGTTACAGGAAGGAGAGTCAAGCCGAGGAATACCCATTCCATTTCTAGCTTGGACAGTGGCTAGGTAGTGGATGCCTATTTTGGGCAGGGAATGTCTCTCTTTATTGCTGTGTTGTACTTTCCAAGTCCCCCTATCAGGGTTGCACCTGGAGAGTTTCCAGTACTCTACCAGTCTTGACTATGGGAGGGAGAGTCAAGAAGATTTCTGTCCATTTCATTCCACTCCTAGCTTGGGCAGTGGCTAATGAGTGGAAGGCAATTTACTACAAGTCAAAACTCACCTGTGCTGGGTTAAAAGCAGCACGGGAGAGAGTCAAGGGCGGAGACTCAAGTTCACTGCGTGGAAGGAGGCAATAATAAACCACTTCATATTTTTACCAAGAAAACTCTATGGATACACTACCAGAGTGACTGCTGAAGGAGGTGGGGTGTTCTGGTAGAGCTATGTCCATGGCGTCGCTATGGGTCAGAGACAACTCGATGGCATAAGACAGGACTTTCCAAGCACTTAGTATGGTGCTCTGCACACAGCGCTAAATAAATATGATTGAATGAATGAATGGAAGACAATCTGCTATGTGGCTCAGTGGGAACGAGCCCGGGCTTTGGAGTCAGAGGTCGTGGGTTCGAATCCCAGCTCCGCCACGTCTGCTGTGTGACCTTGGGCAAGTCACTTCACTTCTCTTGAGCCTCAGTTCCCTCATCTGTAAAATGGGGATTGACTGTGAGCCCCACATGGGCCAACCTGATCACCTTGCATCCCCCCACAAGTGCTTAGAACAGTGCTTTGCACATAGTAAGCCCTTAACAAATGCCATTATCATTATTATTATTATCTTTGCTGGGCAGCATCGCCATGGGAGAGAGTCAAGGGCAGAGACTTAAAGGTTACTATGCTGAAGAAGGCAGTGGTAAACCACTTCTGTATTTTTACTAAGAAAACTCTCTGGATATACTACCAGAACAATTGCAGATGGAGATGAGGCAATCTGGGAGAAATGCATCCGTGGGGTCACTATGGGTAGGAGGCAGCTCGACATCATAGACAAGACAAAACGCTTTGACAAACAACGTAAACAAATGAATATCTTTGGGCAAAAAAGCGGAAATGTATAGCGTTTCAAAAATGATACAGCACATCAATCAATCAATCAATCAAATCGTATTTATTGAGCACTTACAGTACTGTGTACAGTACAGTACTGTGTGCAGCACATACTTTATTGCTTCTCCTACTTGTAATTTACTTTAATGTCCATTTCCCCACAATGAACAAATTTGATTGTAAGATGCTTGCGGGCAGGTATTATGTCTACCAACTGTATTGCAGTCTCCCAAGTGCATGAGCAGTAAGCACATAATAAATATAATTGATTTAGTGGTTGAAATGATATATGGCATCAGAAATTTCATTTCCCAAAGAATATGAATGGCAGAAAAATGCCTATAACTACAAAAAAAAATGATCATTTAAGAAGCAAACTGTTAAAAGGTTCAAATCCAATAATTTGAATCCTCTTTCTTGTGTTCTTATGGGCAGGGAACGTTTCTGATCATTCTGCTGTACTGTACTCTCCCATAGTGCTCTGCACATAGTAAACACTAAATAAATGCCATTGATTGATTGACTGATTGATCAATGTGCCTCATTTTGTTTCGATTGTCCCTTAAACAGACCAGCATAGATTATCTTTGTTGTGTGTGTGTGTGTGTGTGTGTGTGTGTGTGTGTGTGTGTGTGTGGTTTATATTCAGAGTGAAAAAGCAGATGGACAATCTGCCCTTCCATAAACACATTCATTCATTTAATCATATTTATTGAGTGCTTATACTGTGTGCAGAGCATTTGGGAAGTATAAGTCGGCAACATATAGAGACGGTCCCTACCCAACAATGGGCTCACAGTCTAGAAGGGGGAGACAGACTGTGTAAAAATCACATGGGCTAGTACTATGGAATTTTTCAATTTTCTTGCCAAATTACGGTAGGTGGAGCATCCTTACTATGGACATTGGGATCACTAGAATTTTGCTAAAATATGCTGTCTTCTCAGTAGCTGAAAAACTAACATTGGTCTATCTACTTCATGTAGAACATTTAAGGATTGGGTAAGAGGAGTGATAAACCGCCTTTCAATGCCCACTATGGAACTGAGGATGTACAATACCAATCATTCATTCATTCAATCATATTTATTGAGCGCTTACTGTGTGCAGAGCACTGTACTAAGCGCTTGGGAAGTACCAAGCATGCCACGTAAGAGAACTCGGGCCACCCTTGACATCCCTGTTCTGTAGACTGTCCTATGGCAAGTGATTTATTCCTAAATTCTTTATGGAAAATGGTCTTCACTTCTATCTCTGGTACACCAGGGATGAAAGAGATGTCCTACATATTAATGAGAATTATCAGTGGAGAATGGCAATTCACACTCATTCCCAGAGAGTTTTTAGGATTTAGAAAAAAGATTCGCTTTACTAATTTTAATCAAAAGGGAGGAACACAGCACCTGCAGGGCAGATTCTTTGATATGTCATTGTTCTTTTTTGGACCCTGACAAGTGAAGAAAATATCTAATGCTTGCAGGATATGTTTTTAGAACAATTGGATAATTCATTAGGTTTTCTTTCAAATTTGAATTAAGTGGCTAATGTGATCAGCTAACAGTCTCCTCTGTTGCCTAAAATGTCAACCCTGCTTTTACTGTACTTCACTCACTGAACATAAAGCAATAAGGAATAGACGTCTCAAAGGAAAATGGCTTTTTGCTATCTCTACCTCACTGTTATTTTTAGATTATTGTGGTAAATCCCCAAGGCTATGTTTGTTCATGGCTTACCTAACAATTCTGTAACCTGGGAAGATGCCATTTTGGTCATTATGTTCTTCCCTCAGAAATGATTCATCCTAACAAGCCAAGAAAATAGGTTTACAAGGAAATCTTAGAGTTAATTCAGTATGGTCCGTCTCTATATGTTGCCAACATATACTCCCAAGTGAGAAGCAGTGTGGCTCAATGGAAAGAGCCCGGGCTTTGGAGTCAGAGGTCATGGGTTCAAATCCCGGCTCTGCCAATTGTCAGCTGTGTGACCTTGGGCAAGTCATTTAACTTCTCTGGGCCTCAGTTACCTCATCTGTAAAATGGGGATGAAGACTGTGAGCCCCAGATGGGGCAACCTAATCACCTTGTAACCCTCCAGCTCTTAGAACAGTGCTTTGCACATAGTAAGCGCTTAACAAATGCCATCATCATCATCATCATCATCATCTGCACACAGTAAGCCCAATAAATATGACTGAATGAATGAATATGGTGGCCACCATGGTTAAACTGAACCCATGGAAGAGGGGGAGGTAGAGAGGAAGAGAAGGAGCGTGAGGGAGAGAAAGAGAGAAACAGACAGACTCACAGAGAGAGAGCCGCAGATGGAGAAATGATTTGATCTCCGAAGGAATATGATACTTGCCGATTCTAAGTACTACACTCTAAAATACTCATTTGTAAGACAAGCAATCTGAAGGGAAAAACTTATCTTCACTTTTTCCCTGGAGACTTTACATAGGCTTTTCCCACATAGGATTTATAAGCATTCTGGGAGAAAAAACAGAATGAAGATGATGACCTAAAAGAATAATATGAGTTAAAAGTGCATCCTTCCTTCTCAAATGGCAGGTCAGGAAAATAAAAACCTGAAAACAACACTTACATGCACTTTGGACTTGGATACTGAGTTACTTTATTAAGACTGAGTGATCAATACACGAGTTGAGAGGGTTGTATGTCAAGAAGTGTGTGCATGTGCTGAAATCTATAATCGCGAAGTCTGCGTGACCATACTGGTAGAACTGTGACTGCATCTTAATGGATTTTCTTGGTTAAAGTATGAAAATCTTCCCCACTATCACAACAATTTCATAATAAATGATATTTGGGTTTAGTGGGTGAATGCATTTATTGGCTTCCTTTCTACACTTTACAACACATTTCTGATTACTCTGTACCCCATTCCCACGGAATGGATAGTAGTAAGCATTATTAGAGAAGCAGCGTGGCTCAGTGGAGAAGAGCACGGGCTTTGGAGTCAGAGGTCAAGGGTTCAAATCCGGCTCTGCCACTTGTCAGCTGTGTGACTTTGGGCAAGCCACTTCACTTCTCTGGGCCTCAGTTACCTCATCTGTAAAATGGGGATTAAGACTGTGAGCCCCACGTGGGACAACCTGATCACCTTGTATTCTCCCCAGCGCTTAGAACAGCGCTTTGCACATAGTAAGTACTTAATAAATGCCATTATTATTATTATTATTGGCACCATTTTACTATTACAGTAATAACACTGAAGTAAATGAAGAATTTGGGGCAAAAAGTGAGCCAATGGAAGACTGGGAAACCTAACTCATTTTAAACCTTCAAGAACGAGGATTAATGGAGCAGGTATTGCTGCCGGATACAAAAATATCTGTTACGATACTTGAAAAATAGCTGTATATCAGTCCCAGATGCACAAACAACTCTTTAACTACAGCACATAAACCAACTTTTTTGTTCCTAGCATTCCTTGCCAGAAAAACAAAAATTCTAATCTGTGTCCTCTTCTGCTGTAATGTTGTGAGAATGAATCACACAGTCTGCTAATGTGTGCATTTTTTTACATAAATTTCTACAGAATTCCTACTGAAATTTCTACTGAAATTTATCCTCAAACATACAATAATGAATCAATCAATTATATTTATTGAGTGTTTACCATGTGCAGAGCACTGTGCTAATTACTGGGAGAGCACAATACAATAGAGCTGATAGACATGACCCCTGCCCACTTGGAGTTTATAGTCTAGAGAGGAGACAGACATTAAAATCAATTACAGATAACGGAAATGTAAATAAGTGCTGGGGGCCAAGTGTGAAGTAGATATCAAGTGTATAAAGGGTACAAATCTAAGAGCATAGGTGACAAAGAAGGGGGAGCTCAAAGGGGAAATAAACCTTAGTCTGGGAAGGCCTCCTGGAGGAGAAGTGATTTTAGGATGGCTCTGACAGTGGGAAAGTGGTGGTCTGTTGGATAGGAAGGGAGAGAGAGCTCCAGAGAATGGATGTGGGCAAATGGTCAGTGGGATACATTCATTCATTCAATCGTATACATGAGAATGAAGTATAGATGAGTCCATTGGCATTAGAGGAGTAGAGTGTGTTGATTAGGTTATAGTAAGGAGGTAGGAGGAAGGGACCTGACTGAGTGCCCTATATACTTGTAAGTTTTTGTTTGATGGGGCATCCACTGGGTTGAGCAGCATGGGAAGGTTTGCAGGAGTAGGAGACATGGACTGAGCTTGTATTTAGAAAAATGACCTCTACAGTGAAGTGTGGACTGCAGGGGGAAAGAAAAGAATCAAGGAGGTCAGCAAGGAGGCTGATGAAGTAGTCAAGGCTGGATGTGATAAATGCTTGGATCAGCATGGTAGTTTATATGGAGAGGAAAGGATAGAATTTGATGTTGTGAAGGTAGAACTGACAGGATGTATTTACTTTTATTTATTATGGTATTTATTATGTACTTTGCATCAAGCACTGTTCTAAGCTCTGGATGTGGTGATAGGTCGAATACGTGGGCTGAATGAGAGAGGTGCTGCCAAGCTTAGAGGCTTGTGGGACAGAGGACAGTGCTGATGGAGGCTGATCAGCTTCATCACTGATCTACTTACCTCCTGTCTCTCTCCACTCCAGGGCTAGGTCTCAAAAGCCAAGTCCCTGAATTTCCTGCATCTTTCCTCTAGCCCACAATGACTTCAGTGATTTGCATTTCATGTAACATATGCCCAGGTTCAATTAAAAACATTTCTTCAAATTCACCCTCGTTCCTTGTGGAGTGTACCACACATTCGCTAGAAGTTGGACAATGATACTCCCTTACTGTTGCTCTTTCAAGGTTAAATTACAAACTGCTCTTGAGCAGCTGGCCGTTCTCAATTCTGGGAAGCCATATGGCCTAGTGGAAAGACCACATTATGGGCAGGGAATGTGTCTGCTTATTGTTGCACTGTACTTTCCCAAGCGCTTAGTACAGGGCTCCACACACAGTAAGCATTCAATAAGTACTACTGAATTAATGAATGAATGACTACAAGCCAGGGAGTCAGAAGATCAGGGTTCAAATCCTGGTTCTGGCAGTAACTGCCTGCTGTGTTATCTTGGGAAAGTCACTTGACTTATCTGAGCACTCGGTTTCCTCATCTGTAAAATGAGGAGGTTCAGTACCAATTCTCCCTCCTATTTAGACTGTGAGCCTTTGTGGAAAAGGGACGGTGTACAGCCTGATTATCCTAAATCTACCCCAGTGCTTAGTACAGTGACTGGCACATAGTAAGGATTTAACAAATACTACAATACCAGTAACCTCCTTCTACCAAAAGGATAAGAAGTCTCCACATTGCTCCTAATACTCGCATTCACATTTTCTGCTCTAATACTGCTCAATCTGGCCAAGCTTGACAATACCTTTTAGTGGGTTGGGGTTCTAATGTAGTGATGATGGCTGGGGGACATTCAGGGACCCCTGGTTTCAGCCCCTGAGCCCTTTCAATAATCTGGCCCTGTCTGGAAAACTGCTGTTTGCTTGCAACTGTCCTCCCACAATCCATTCAACATGACATGTCAGAGGGCTGTACTGGGATTGCCATTATTCATCAGTAAGGTAAACACAGAGTGAAACCTCTGATTTTTCACTTCCCCAGAGCAGTGCAGGCTACCACCATCTAACTCGCTTTTGTTCTACAAAATAAGGGATTTTTAGAGGAACTATGAGGATCAACATGGCCCAGAGGAAACAGCACAAGCAAGTCACAACTTCTCTTGGCCTCAGTTTCCTCATCTGTAAAATGTAGATTCAATGCCTGTTCTCCCTCTTACTTATACTGTGAGTTCCAAGTGGGACAGGAACCTTGCCTGAACTGATTACCTTTTATCTATCCCAGCACTCCGAACAGTTTTTGACACAGAGTAAATGCTTAATAAATATCATAATATTACTGGTCGCCCACATCAAATTTCATCAACTACCTTTACATTTTGTAAATATAAGGATAACAAAGAAAGCAGTGGAGTAGAAATAGTTCATCCCTAAAACCTCTGTGACACTGACATCTGACATCACAGCTTACTGGTGCAGAACAACAATTTTTCAAGCCCTTTATCAAAAATTTTAAACACCTTAGAACACTTAATTATCCTAATAAATCCTGTTCATTAAAACATACAAAAGCACCAAAAATTCTGGCTGTACTGGGATTGCCATTATTCATCAGTAAGGTAAACACAGAGTGAAACCTCTGATTTTTCACTTCACCATAGCAGTGCAGGCTACCACCATCTAACTCGCTTTTGTTCTACAACCACCAAACCATCCCGGCAGAAACTCAGCATGGCCTCTTGTTGACCTGAACACCAGGTCCATGCCTTCCACTTTCAGCTCTGAAGACTTTTATAAGCCTGTCCTGACCATTTAACATTTCTTTCTGGCAAACAATTTCCTTCCTGTCTCTCCTATTCTTCCAGGAAAATATATGCACCAGCTTCTGATTTTTCATCTGCTACACTCCAGCCTCCAAACCATTTTTCCTTCTCTCTTATTTGACCAAATGTTTAAAAAGCTCCAGGAATTCTGCTTCCTCCACAACTTTTCCTGCATGACCTTTCCCCATATATTCCACAGTTGCTTTCACTGAACGTAAAATGAACTCTCATTCTAATCCTGGTTAGAATAACAATAATTTGCTCCCATTCACCAGAACTACTAACAAACTTCATATCTGATGGTTCTGGCATTCCTTCTTTTAATCAACCTCTTTGGTTGAGGTGCTAATGGACAAATGACCAAAATTCAGCCAGAAGAATAGTTATCCAGACAAAAGAGCCTGTATTATCAACATCCAAATGTGAGAGTTGGAAGTATTACCTTGGAAATTTGTTCAATAACTGCACATATGTACTGAAAGAATTGAAAGAACACAAGCAATGCCATCTGAAATCAGATCAGGTGTCTACCCAGTTTATAATTCTACCTTTATCACTGGCAATAAAGGACGTTAAGAGGAATAGTCCACCTTGGATCCATTTACCATCTTGAATATTTTGAAAGTTTCTGCCTTCCCTATTTCCAAATGGCCATATATTATCATTGCTACCTCATTTATAAGGGAATTTATATGGAAGGCGCTATAGCACTATGCTTGTTTAACGTGCTTGGTATAATGCCTAGTGCAACACTGTGAACATATACTTAAATACTTTTTTTAACAATGATATCTCCCTTGGAGTACTGTATGCTAGATACTGAACTGGCCAGATGATTATGCAACAATAATGAAAAAAAAAATCAAATTTTGTTCCTGGGTCTGATAGAGCTAATACTGCTTCCAGAATGCCAAATTTACTTCTTGAGAATTGGTTCAAAAATTAATCAAACACTTCATACATCTTTCCTATGAGTTCATGGTAATACAACATTTTCAGGGGATTCAATAACAGTAATGATGACATTTATTAAGCACTTGCTATGTGCAAAGCACTGTTCTAAGCACTGGGGAGGTTACAAGGTGATCAGGATGTCCCACGGGGGGCTCACAGTCTTAATCCCCATTTTATAGATGAGGTAACTGAGGCACAGAGAAGTTAAGTGACTTGCCCACAGTCACACAGTCACACAGCTGACAATTGGCAAGGCCGGGGTTTGAACCCAAGACCTCTGACTCCAAAGCTTGTGTTCTTTCCACTGAGCCACGCTGCTTCAAGTTAATCAGATCAAGAGTGGACTTCCCAATAGAAGAGAAAGCACTTGCTAGAGCAATAAAAAAAAGTTCAGTTTCCATGCCTTTGTCGCAGCACCTGCTGTTGTACCCCTACCTTCCTTTGTATTAGTTGCACTCCATTCTCTAGGAGCTACATGACTGGCAGGGCAGACGAAGTGTGAGAAGACCTGAGCAAACCTTTATCAATGTCCTTCCCCTGGCCTGGAATGCCCTCCCTCCACACATCCACCAAGCTAGCTCTCTTCCTCCCTTCAAAGCCCTACTGAGAGCTCACCTCCTCCAGAAGGTCTTCCCAGACTGAGCCCCCTTTTTCCTCTCCTCCTCCCCATCTCCCCCCACCCTACCTCCTTCCCCTCCCCACAGCACTTGTATATATTTGTACAGATTTCTTACTCTATTTTACTTGTACATATTTACTATTCTATTTATTTTGTAAATAGGTGCATACATCTATAGTTCTATTTCTACCGATGATTTCGACACCTGTCTACATGTTTTGTCTTGTTGTCTGCCTCCCCCTTCTAGACTGTGAGCCCATTGTTGGGTAGGGACCGTCTCTATATGTTGCCGACTTGGACTTCCCAAGTGCTTAGTCCAGTGCTCTGCACACAGTAAGCGCTCAATAAATACGATTGAATGAATGAATAACCGATACCTCCATTCAGATTCTTGGTCCTGAGTCTTACAACTGAGGCTCATCCGTTGTTCCTGATGGGAGAGCCCATCAATCAATTGCAGCAAGTTACCCAAACAGCTGCTGAGTGACAAGCTGAAGTGGAGCTTTGCCAATAAAGGAAACATCTCCAACCATAGTGGATTTTTGGAAGACTACATCAGTAGGCAGACCAAAATGGAATTGGGATTGGCTTTCCTTGAGTGTTTGCTAGACTGGTGTGCCAAAAAGTGAGTTAAAAAATCAGCATCCTACACTGCAAGTGAAAAATGCACTAGTGCAGCAAGGATGAGCCTTATGCATTGTCGGTGTGAAATGGATTGTTGTTCCTGCCTAGGTTTTCCACCACTGGGAAGTTAACGTTCAACTATAAAGGACTGTTTTCTGTGCGTGGCACCAGGTAAGGGTCAGTCTGACTCCCTGACATTTTACATTTTAGGATGGAAAAGATCTTCATTCAACAAACATTAAACGAGGCCATAAATAACTGGAGTATTTATACACTGTGGGAGTATAGGTTGTCAGGAGTTTGGGAGTTACTCCACTGTACATTAACAGTTTACATGAAAACAAGTGTAACATTACATACCAAAAGCAACAGAGTAAACCTGAAGATCAATCTTTTACAACTTACAAATCCCGATTTTACAAGTACTGTATCATATACCACTGTGTCTCTTTGATACTTTGGGTAGTAGGAAAGAAATCAAATGGCCTTGACTATAAGAGGCCGACCACATTTCAAAGAGAGCAATGCATTGCTTTGCTCCCCCTTCTAGACTGTGAGCCCAATGTTGGGTAGGGACCGTCTCTATTTGTTGCCGATTTGTACTTCCCAAGCGCTTAGTGCAATGCTCTGCACACAGTAAATGCTCAATAAATACAACTGAATGAATTTCAATGTCTATATTTATAAGTGTATGGTTTCTTGTCCTTGTACAAAGAAAATGAAATTCAAGTTAAATGAAAATACAACCATGTTCTTTTATTTTGATTTGCACTCTTCTAAACGAAGGCTTTCCCTCATTAATGAGAACTCACCATCGTTTCTGCTTGGCCACCTTTCAGGATAGCCTGTTCTTCTAAAGAGTTTAAAGAATCAATTTTTAATTCACTGAGGAAAATTATTTATTTGAATTCATTCATAAATAATATCCATATCTACTGCACTTTCACTTTCTAGTAAGATAAAAAAAACTCTTCTATATAATACTACAGTGCTTTTACAAATATCCTTCCATTTATATCTATATATATTCTTTAGGTTTGACAACTTTATTCAGTTTTCTGAATATTAACATAATTTTTCTCATTTAATATGGCTTATTAGAATTTAAATTTGAGTAAATTATCTAGTATACTTGCATCTTTTAAGTGTCCACCTGACATCCACAGTTTAGGAGAGTTGTAATACACCCTGTAAAAGTCATTTTTTTCATTTTAGCATCTAAAAATAGGAGTCTGCAGAAGGTGGTATAAGTGATCAGCAATTATAAGTTACTTATTTGATCAGCAACTGCAAAATAGATTTTATTAGCTAAGTATGAAAATGCATGTGAGCATGCAAATGTTCTGAAACACGTGTGGAAGAAAACTGTGCAGACCTGTGCAATTTCCTTGAAGTTTTAGTCTGAAAAACCTGATTCCTTTCATTTAATAGAATCAAGAAGACTCAGTATTCACAAACCACGCAACAGAGCTTTGCTTTCATTGACACAACTCCACTCAAATTCTGGTAACATCTGCTTTCTCATATCACACATATTTATATGCATTAATCTGTTAATATAACACTCGAAAATACATATGTGCATGTCGTTGTGTGGATGTATCTGTTTGGATAAATATAAAGGTCACTTGAATTCTGCAGCTGAAGGAGGGAGCAGATCCAATTTCCCCTTCTGTGATTTTCAAACAGGGAACAGTAAAAAGTCAAGCACCTCAGAGAAGAGAACATGCTAACTTTTCCTCATTCCTCATTCCCCAATAAAAATAATTATAGCATTTCTTAATCACTAATTATGCGTCTAAGTGCTGGGGTAGATACAAGTTAATTGTTTACTTGTCCCTGTCCCACGGTGAACTCACCGTCTAAGTAGGAGGGAGAATCCCCATTTTACAGATCAGGAAATGGAGGGCCAGAGAAGTGAAATGACTTGTCCAAGGTAACACAGCAGAACCATATCATCTGGCTCTTAGGTTTGGGTTTTTACCATTAGAACATGCGGCTTCTCAGTGGAAAAAGTCATAATTCTACATCAAACAAAAATTTGGGGTGGGATGAAGAGGGTGCTATGGGTTGTCCCCCCTTTCTCTTTGTTACAGAGAACCACACCTCCTGTGATGAACATCTGGCCCTTGGCCTAATGACAGGCCTGATATACCTGATATACTTGATATAATGTACCTGATATACTTACCTTGTACCTAACCCAGCACTTACTTCAGTGTTCGGAAGAAAGTAAGCACTTAACAAATATCATAATTATTATTATTGCTACTGATATTACTATCAATAATAAACCTTGTACCTAACCCAGCACTTACTTCAGTGTTTGGAACAAAGCACTTAACAAATATCATAATTAGTATTACTGCTATGGTTATTACTATCAATAATAATAATCCATTCATTCCTCAATTGAATTTATTGAGAGCTTACTGTGTGCACAGCACTGTACTAAGCGCTTGGGAAGTACAAGTTGGCAACATATAGAGACGGTCCCTACCCAACAATGGGCTGACAGTCTAGAAGGGGGAGACAGACAACAAAACAGAACATGTGGACAGGTGGCAAGTCATCAGAACAAATAGAATGAAAGCTAAATGAACATCATTAACAAAATAAATAGAAGAGTAAATATGTACAAATAAAATAAATAGAGTAATAAATCTGTACAAACATATATACAGGTGCTGTGGGGGGGGGAGAAGGAGGTAGGGTGGGGGGGATGGGGAGGAGGAGAGAAGAAAGGGGGCTCACTATGGGAAGGCCTTTTGGAGGAGGTGAGCTCTTAGTAGCATGGCCCAGTGGAAAGAGCACGGGCTTTGGAGTCAGAGGTCATGGGTTCAAATCCCGGCTCCACCACGTGTCTGCTGTGTGATCTTGGGCAAGTCACTTAACTTCTCGGAGCCTCAGTTACCTCATCTGTGAAATGGGGATGAAGCCTGTGAGCCCCATGCGGGACAACCTGATCACCTTGTATCTCCCCCAGCGCTTAGAACAGTGCTTTGCACATAGTAAGCGCTTAACAAATGCCATCATTATTATTATTATAGGGCTTTGAAGGGAGGAAGAGAGCTAGTTTGGCAGATGTGTGGAAAGAAGGCATTCCAGGCCTAAACTAAACAAGTAAACTAAACTAAACTAAACAACTAAACAAGTACTAAACAAGTACTTGCTTATTTATTCATACTTCGCTTACTTTTATTTTGATTATGTTTCATTCTTGTTCCTAGCCCACGTTCCCACTTTGTGCCTGCCTGTGCCTGCAAGCTCCTCATAGGCAGAGGTAGAGAGTATTCTAGTTTTATAATAATGATAATAATAATAGCATTTGTTAAGCATTTACTATGTTCCAAGCACTATTTGTTAAGCGCTTAGTATGTTTCAAGCACTGTTCTAAGCACTAGGATAGAAACAGGGTAAACAGGTTGTTCCACGTGGGGCTCACACTTTAATCCCCATTTTATAGATGAGGTAACTGAGGCACAGAGAAGTTAAGTGACTTGCCTAAATTCACATAGCAAACAAGTGGCAGAGCGGGGATTAGAACTCATGTCCTTTGACTCCCAAGCCAGTGCTCTTTCCACTAAGCCAGGCTGCTTCTTTAGTTACTTCTATTTTATCTTTTTTATGCCCAGTACAGTGAGTGTTATAATTATGGGCAATTATGATGATGGCATCAGTCATCATATCAGGCAACCACAATTTCTTAGTGAGGCAACAATGACTGTGGAATATATATATGTTGCCAATTTGTGCTTCCCAAGCGCTTAGTACAGTGTTCTGCACATAGTAAGCGCTCAATAAATACAACTGAATGAATGAATGAATGAATAAGTGAAGATCCAGGAATAAGGTGACCCGGGTTCAAGTTCCATCTCTGTTAATGGCCTACTGGGTGACCTTGGCTATGTCATTTAACTTCCCTCGGCCTCAGTTTCCTCATCTGCAAAATGGGATATCTGCTATTCCTACATCTTAGATTTTGACCCCTTATGTGATAAAGATTGTATCTGATCTGATAATCTTGCATCTATACAGGAATTTAGCAGGGTGTTGGGCACAGACTATAAAATAAATATTATTATTATTACCTTCACTAGATGGCAGACCACAAAAGGAGTGGTGTCCACCTAATGGCCTGCATGAATTTCTGGATATTTCTAAAAACTAATTTCTAAATTGCTTTTCCCAGAGTTGTCATAAAAGAGAAGTAGTGCTATGCACTGGAAATAGAAGGATGGGGAGGGTAAAACTAGAAAACAGTCCCCAAAATGTTTAAACTCCTATTTGAGATAGAACTGAAGTCAAAGAGAATAGTTTGCTATGACATTTATTCAGGATTATGTCAAGCCCAGTGTTAAATTGGGGTAGATATGATGTAACATATCTACAGACAGACACAGTCACTGCCTCAAGTGGGGATTTTTTTGATTTCTGAATTATTTTCATTTTCTTGTTCCTGGTTTTTAGCTTTTTGCAGTAGCTGTTTCTCTGGGAGACTGAAGAACTCAGCAAGATTTAAGCCTTTAATAATAATAATAATAATAATGACATTTGTTAAGCGCTTACTATGTGCAAAGCACGGTTCTCTAAGTGCTGGGAGGGATACAAGGTGATCAGGTTGTCCCAAGTGGGGCTCACAGTCTTAATTTACATTACATTTACATTACTTTACAGATCAATCAATCAATCGTATTTATTGAGCGCTTACTGTGTGCAGAGCACTGTACTAAGCGCTTGGGAAGTCCAAGTTGGCAACATATAGAGACGGTCCCTATACCCAACAGTGGGCTCACAGTCTAGAAGGGGGAGCCAGAGAACAAAACCAAACATATTAACAAAATAAAATTAACAGAATAGATATGCCCCATGTCCCGCATGGGGCTCACAGTCTTCCTCCCCATTTGACAGATGAGGGAACTGAGGCCCAGAAAATAATAATAATAATAACAATAATAATAATAATAATGGCATTTATCAAGCCATTTGATCATTTACAGATTTATCATTTACAGATGAGGTAACAGGCTCAGAGAAGTTAAGTGACTTGCCTAAGGTCACACAGCAGACATGTGGCGGAGCCGGGATTCAAACCCATGACCTCTGCCTCCAAAGCCCGTGCTCTTTCCACTGAGGCTGCTTCTCTAGTTCAGCGTTGTAAAGGCCCAGAGTTTAGGGCCCCTGTCATACCACTGCCACGCTTATCTCCCCCAGACCTCTTCTCATTCTTTTCCCTCAAAAGGCCATTTTTTCCCTGGTCAACAGAGTCCTGGTTGAGGGCAGAGTTAATGAGGACAGGAGGACCTGCCAAACTCCATCAGAACACCAACAAACCCTTCCCAGCCATCCCCTCCCCTGATCTTTCTTCTTGGTATCAAATTTGGTTTGACACTCTTGGACTAAAAAACTGACAAAACTCCATTCAAATGGTGGTAACATTCTCACATCACACATATTTCTATATATTAGGCTTTAATATAACAGTTGAAAATTCATATGGGCGTGTAGGTGTACATGTTTGGATAAAAATACACTTTACGAAATAAATCTGGATGAAAATACATTTTGCAGCTGAAGGAGAGAGCAAAACCAATTTCCCCTTCTGTGGTTTTCATACAGGGGGCCATGAGGAACGCGAAGTATTAATCATATTGATAGGAAGGAATTTAATTTGGAGTCTTCGCAGAAATATGCTGAGTAGTCAGCGTTCATTTGAAATCTTTCTAGGCATAGTTCAACCTCCTAAAATATAAGGATTCACTATTTGTTCAAAGAAGTGACGTATTTCACTCTTCACAATCTCTTTCCTGTTTTTTGGGGGGTTTTTGTACTTAAAAAAAAAAACACTTTTGACTTGGCTGGCAAGTTCTAACCTCCAGTTAGAAACAATGAGGATGTTTAATAATAATAATAATAATAATAATAATAATAATAATAGCATTTATTAAGCGCTTACGAAGTGCAAAGCACTGTTCTAAGCACTGGGGAGGTTACAATAATAATAATAATGGCATTTATTAAGCACTTACTATGTGCAAAGCACTGTTCTAAGCACTGGGGAGGTTACAATAATAATGATAATGGCATTTATTAAGCACTTACTATGTGCAAAGCACTGTTCTAAGCACTGGGGAGGTTACAATAATAATAATAATGGCATTTATTAAGCGCTTACTATGTGCAAAGGACTGTTATAAGCGCTGGAGAGGTTACAATAATAATAATAATGGTATTTAATAAGCACTCACTACATGCAAAGCACTGTTATAAGCGCTGGGGAGGTTACAATAATAATAATGGCATTTAATAAGCACTCACTATGTGCAAAGCACTGTTATAAGCGCTGAGGAGGCTACAATAATAATAATAATGGCATTTATTAAGTGCTTACTATGAGCAAAGCACTGTTCTAAGCGCTGGGGAGGTTACAAGGTGATCAGGTTGTTTAATCATTTTTTGGTGGTAAATACAAATGAGCAGATATGATACACCATGCAACCATAAAACAGACTGATAAACTAGACACTGATTTCATTCCATCTTAATACTTCTCAGAGACAGTCAGGGAAGAGCTCTCATCCTTAGAAAAACGTTAATATGGGTAATTTTACCTTTGTGTCATAATTTTGAAGGCATCTGGGAGGTAGCAGTCTGTATTCTCCATCTGGAAAGGATCGGCATCACAAATTTTGTCATCTGTTCTTCCATAGTTTGCACTCTCAATCATGATGACATCACTTCCTGGGCACCGAAGGTCAATGGAGTAACCTTCACAAGACAGTTCTCTTCTAACTAACCCAAATGGTAATGCTGCCCGGCTGAAACCTAAAAAAAAAAAAATTAAAAATTAAAGCACTCATTGAAAAAGAAAAATCTGAAGTACGCACTTTTAACTGTTTGTGCTTCATGTCACAATGAACTGTGAGCCTCACGTGGGACAACCTGATCACCTTGAATCCCCCCAGGGCTTAGAACCGTGCTTTTCACATAGTAAGCGCTTAACAAATGCCATTATTATTATTTTTCTTATTATTATTATTAATGAAACTTCCACTGCTTAATGAAAGTTGGTCCTTGGTTGGCTTTAATGCTTGAACTTGGAACATTCCCCTTACACAGGACGGCTTAAGAAAGTTTTTCAGTTAAATCAGACCTAGCTGTGTCAATCTATTTCACTGGGTCTCTGAGATAATACCATTTTACAATGATTTAAGTATATAATAACTAATTTAATAAAGATCTAATTTTTATATGCCTCTTTTAGCTCCTGAAAAGTTTGGTCTGCCCACAGTATCTAACTCAAGTTTCTTTTTTATTCTGTGTATTTTTCCTTGCCCTCTAGGTAGTATGAGTATTTTAAGTGCTTAGTACAGTGCTCTGCACACAGTAAGCGCTCAATAAATACGATTGATTGGTTGATTGATTGATTGTTTGAATGTCCCTAATGTGTATGCTGCCAATTTGTTGTCCTCCCCTTACGGTCTTTAGATTGTGAGTCCCTTGAAGTTTAGGGGACACGTTTAATCCCCATTTCTGCATTCTTCACTAATGCTTATTATGGTGCTCTGCACACAGTAAGCATTCATACGATTAAATACTAATCTACTATTATAATAATCAATTTTTTCTTACTTCATATTTCAAGGCACATAAGTATGTGTGTGAGTTCAGTGTGTTTTTATCATCTTTTAAATTTCTTTCGGCAGATGCATACTGAATTAATTACAAACTCAACTTACCGTGAAATTTTTATGGCAAGTAAAAAGAATATTAAAAAAACATCATCAACTCACCAATTTAGCTGATTCCCTAAACAAAAGCTTCCAGGATTGAGATACCTATTTCACTTTCTTTTGTTAATCCACCCAACCTAATATTGTGTATTGTGGGTGATTAGTAAATATTATTATATGGGAGGATAAATGCCATTTGAAGTCTTAAAAGTATACTATTTCAGTCATTCAATCATATTTATTGAGCGCTTACTGTGTGCAGAGCACTGTACCAAGTGCTTGGGAAGTACAAGTCGGCAACATATAGACAGTCCCGACCCAACAACGGGCTTACAGTCTAGACGGGGAAGACACACAACAAGACAAAATATGTAGATAGGTGTCAAAATTGTCAAAACAAACAGAATTAAAGTTATATGCACATCATTAACAAAATAAATAGAATAGTAAATATGTACAAGTAAAATATTTCAATTGACATATTTATTTTGGCCAAGGTGGTAAGGAATTTGATGGTGCACCTTTGAAACAGCATTTTTTTTTAAATGACCAATGTCACGCAGATATTGTTCCTAAGGATTGAAATGGTTTGGGGGAATTATAGTCCATTACATATTCACTAATGCTCCTGACACTTTCCAACATCCAATTCCTGAAAGAAATTGTACCCTAATGGGAAACAAATGAACTTCAAAAATTTGGGGGGAATTATAATGAATATTTTTTCCTGTTACTTCTACTGCCATGAAGCTCTGCTTTTACTCTTATCACCCGACAACTTCCCTGTGCTCAGTTTCCTCATCTGTAAATGTGGATTCAGTAAACCGATCTCCCTTCTTCTTAGATTATGAGCCCCATATGGCACAGAGACAGTGTCAGGCCTGATTGTCCTGTATCTAACCTAGCACTTCGAATAGTGCTTGATACATAGTAATCGCTTAACAAATGCTATTATTATCATTATTATTATGAAGACTCTATTTATTTATTTTATTTGTACATATTTATTTTATTTATTTTATTTTGTTAATATGTTTTGTCTTGTTGTCTGTCTCCCCCTTCTAGACTGTGAGCCCTCTGTTGGGTAGGGACCATCTCTATATGTTGCCAACTTGGACTTCCCAAGCACTTAGTACAGTGCTCTGCACACAGTAAGCGCTCAATAAATACGATTGATTGACTGACTGATTGTATAAATGCCCAGGGTGTTCAAGACCACTAGATATAGTGTATTGTACTCTCCCAAGCACTTAGTACAGTGCTCTGCACACAGTAAGCGCTCAATAAATACTACTGAATGAATGAATGAATGAATACATTAAATATTACATATTCTAGCTGCCTTTGCCAAATTTCCCTACCAGCTGTATCAAAAATTGATTGAGAGAATTCTAGCTATCTTTTCAGATCAGAATTCCCTACGGTGTTTTCTGGTGTTTTTTTTTTTTTAATGACATTTGTTAAGCACTTACTATGTGCCAAGAACTATACTGAGAGCTGGAATAGATACAAGATAATTGAGGTGGACACAGTCCCTTTCCCACATAGGGCTCACAGTCTCAATCCTCATTTTACAGATAAGGTAAACTGAGGCAAGGAAACATTACGTGAATTGTCCAAGGCCACAGAGCAGACAGGTGGTGGACCAGAATTAGAACCCACGTCTTCTGACTCTCAGGCCCTTACTCTTTCCATTACACCACTTTTTTCTTTTCTAACACAACAATTTACAGATAGGAAACTGAAGGAAATACTACAATGACCAACAGTAAAGAATCTCAGATAAAACTATTAAAAAATAGTGCACAGCGAAGATATAGTTTTGATAGAAAACATTATTTAGATTGCATCACTTCAATAGGTTAAAATCCTTGCAATATAAATGAACTGGAGCATGGAGCAAATCTTATCGCTGTTGAGGCTTTTCAACATCTTGATGTTGATTTGCATACTTTTTCATATTTCAAACAAACAACTGCTCTGCTTAGTTGACTAGTTGATTACTTCTGAAACAAAGAAGATCTATTGAATTCATAAAGTAGGGTGCTAATATGGCAGGGACAGAGAAAAAGAGAAAATGGCAGGTTTTGGAAAGTAACCACTTCAGTAAAACAGGCCCATGGCTAACAGCACATTCCCAAGATTATTCATTCATTCATTCATTCAATCGTATTTACTGAGCACTTACTGTATACAGAGCACTGTACTAAGTGCTTGGAAAGGACAATACAGAAATAGAGATAATCCCTGCCCACAATGGGCTCACAGTCTAGACAGAGGGAGACACCAATATAAGTAAGCAGGCATCAATATAAATAGAATTATAGATATATATACACTTATTCATAAGGGCTGTGGGGCAGGGATGGGGGGAAGGGCATAGGGAGCGAGGCAGGGTGATGTGGAAGGGAGACGGAGCTGAGGGAAAGTGGGGCTTATACAATTCTAATTCCAATATTACCAAAATATTTATTCTAAACATTATTTGTCATCTTTTTTGTCATCCCCACCTTCAAAAGCCTTATTAAAATGACACTTCCTCCGAGAAGCCTTCCCCGACTAAGCTTTCATTTTCCTTACTCCCCCTTGTACTTGAATTTGTACCCTCAATTTCACCTCAACCTCGGCTCCACAACACTTTCACACATATTGGTAATGGACTTTAATGTCCGTCTCCCTTCTTGACCGTAAGCTTCTTGTGGGCAGGGAACAGGCCTACCAAATCCGTTATACTGTACTCTTCCAAGTGCTTAGTAAAGAGCTCTGCATTCATTCATTCATTTAATCGTATTTATTGAGCTCTTACTGTGTACAGAGCATTGCACTAAGCGGTTGGGAAGTACAAATCGGCAACATATAGAGACGGTCCCTACCCAACAATGGGCTTACAGTCTAGAACACAGTAAGTGCTCAATAAATATGATTTTTCCATTAACAACATCGATCGCAATGGGCATCGTGTAATCCAATCCACCTAGCAAAACCAACATTGAAGAAAGTACTAGTGGGAGATCTGAGGAACAACAACAACAACAACAACAACAATCAACAAAAAATCTATACAGCAGCTTTGTGCTTTGTAAATATAACACCTGCCAAAATGTGGTGCTTAGGATAAAATGAGCTGCTTTATTCCATTTTCTCCTCTTTCACCACATTATTTTAAAGACAGTCTTTATTTCCGAGTTATTAAACCTCAAGTAAAGACTCCCTGGGCTTCAGAAGAATATTGGAATAAACCACTTGTCAACAGGTGCAGTGACTTTGGGCTGAACTGCATTCGCATTCAGGTGATAACTCCTAATGAAGAGATGAACTACAACAGGCTGGAAATGTGAAAGCACACCACCAGCATTGCAGACTTGGATTTTGCATCATTTCAGGCTTTTCACAAGTTAAGTATGCTGCTCTACCAGCAATTACTGTTGTCAGTGGCAACTTTATATTTCAGCTGCAGTTGCACCAATTTCCATTTTGAACATTATACCTAGCTTGTGCGATGAATCTCCACTCGTGGTGCTGCCAAAGGGAAAATAACATTCCAGCCTGAGACTATTCTTTATTTGGCTGCAATCCGAAGACAAATCCCAACTTTTCTTGCGTTGTTTTTGTTAATTGCTCACAACCTAACCCTGGCACTGTTCATGCTGCCTGGGGTCTAAATAGGTGTCGTGCTTACTGATTATCTAGGACCTCTTCTGTACTGAGGCTGTGACTTCATGCGCGATCTAAACATTAACTCCAGTCAGTCTATTACCAGCTGCAGCATATGCTGCCTCTGATTCATTCCTGTTTAGATATGTTAATCAGATTCTTTCCTAAAATGGAAATGAGAAAAATATTTAGTAAAGTGGGAACATGGCTTCGGCCATGCTGAACAACTGAACTTACAAACAAGCTTCATGGCAACATAATTCCACTTCATGTTTTACTTCTTAAGACTTTTAGTTGAAAAGTGTGAGTTCATTAGGTCTGATGTAATAAAAGAAACTATTCCTCCCATATCACACTCGAAGTTTAATGTACTTTTGAGGAACTGGCAAGATATTTTAAAGCAGGGCACACATCTTAAGGGATTTTAAGTGAAATTTACCAAAACACCGGCACGTAAATAAAATAGCTGGCGGAATGGCTCGACCTAGTTGTTATCGTAGATTTAAAGTAAACTTTGTGGGAGGTGCAGTATGCCAAAATCAATTATGTACAAGCTTGCAAAGTGCTATTCTCTGTGCCATTTGCTACCACAGTGTTTTAGTTCCTTGCTTAGGTCCATTTAAGAAATCACGTACTTTTAAAAAGGTAGCTAAAATTAATCAAAATACAAAAATCCCAATACTATTTTATGAAATATCAGCATTCATTTCTTTTATTCTGTCAGTGTTTTAACAAAAGTGCACTAAGCTTAGGTTATAAAGATTAAGAAACTATTTCATTCATTCGTTCAATCAATTGTATTTATTGAGCGCTTACTGTGGGCAGAGCACTATACTAAGTGCTGGAAAGTACAAGTTGGCAATATATAGAGACGGTCCCTACCCAACAACGGGCTCACAGTCTAGAAGGGGGAGACAGACAACAAAACAAAACATGTGGACAGGTGTCAAGTCGTCAGAACAAATAGAATTGGGGCCAAATGCACATCATTACAAAATAAATAGAATAGTAAATATGTACAAGTAAAATAGAGTACAAACATATATACAGTACAGTGCTCCGCGCATAGTAAGTGCTCAATAAATACGATTGATGATATACAGGTGCTGTGGGGAGGGGAACGAAGTAGAGCAGGGGGATGAGGAGGAGGAGGAGAGGAAAAAGGGGCTCAGTCTGGGAAGGCCTCCTGGAGAAGGTGAGCTCTTAGTAGGGCTTTGAAGGAAGGAAGAGAGCTAGTTTGACGGATGTGTGGAGGGGGGGCATTCCAGGCCAGGGGGATGATGTGGGCCGGGGGTCGACGGCGGGACAGGAGAGAACGAGGTGCAGTGAGGAGGTCAGCGGCAGAAGAGCGGAGGGCGCGGGCTGGGCTGGAGAAGGAGAGAAGGGAGGTGAGGTAGGAGTGGGCAAGGTGATGGACAGCCTTGAAGCCGAGAGTGACGAGTTTTTGCTTGATGCATAGGTTGACTGGCAGCCACTGGAGATTTTTGAGGAGGGGGTAACATGCCCAGAGCATTTCTGCACAAAGATGATCCGGGCAGCAGCATGAAGTATAGACTGAAGTGGGGAGAGACAGGGGGATGGGAGATCAGAGAGGAGGCTGATGCAGTAATCCAGTCGGAATAGGATGAGAGATTGAACCAGCAAAGTAGCGGTTTGGATGGAGAGGAAAGGGCAGATCTTGGCAATGTTGAGGAGGGAAGAGCAGCAGTTTTTGGTGACAGATTGGATGTGAGGGGTGAACGAGAGAGCAGTGTCGAGGATGACACCAAGGTTGCGGGCTTGTGAGACGGGATGGATGGTAGTGCCAACTACAGTGATGGGAAAGTCAGGGAGAGTGCAGGGTTTGGGAGGGCAGATAAGGAGTTCACTCTTGGACATACTGACTTTTAGATGCTGGGCAGACATTACCACTTTCCAACATTTTTCTCAGCAAAGAATAGTAGATAAGGGGAAAAAAATGGCCATTTGCAGCTTAAGCATAACATTTAAAATGTGACATCTTGAGGTTAAGGACTATTTATAAACTCATTTTTACTTGTTTTTGTTGTTTTTGGGTATTTTTAAGTGTTTACTATGTGTCATGCACTTTCCCATGTGCTGCAGTGGATAGACGTTTATCAGGTTGTACACAGTCCCTGTCCCATGTGAGGTTCACAGACTAAGTAGGAGGAGACTAAGTAGTAGGAGAACAGCTATTTAATCCCCATTTTACAATTGAGGCAACTGAGGCACAGAGAAGTTAAGTGGCTTGCCCAAGATCATACCACAAGCAATTGGCGGAGCTGGGTAAATCTACCAGATAAATCCTTATAGGCATATAGAACTGTTAGGGAGGAAAGAATATAGGTCATTTTAGGTTTTGCAAATACAATCAATCAATCAATCGTATTTATTGAGTGCTTACTGTGTGCACAACACTGTACTAAGCACTTGGGAAGTACAAGCTGGCAACATATAGAGACCGTCCCTACCCAACAGTGGGCTCACAGTCTAAAAGGGGGAGACAGAGAACAAAACCAAACATACTAACAAAATAAAATAAATAGAATAGATATGTACAAGTAAAATAGAGTAATAAATATGTACAAACATATATACATATATACAGGTGCTGTGGGGAAGGGAAGGAGGTAAGATGGGAGGGATGGAGAGGGGGAGAGAAAATACAAAACAAATACAAAATAGACAAAAATACATGCTTCTGTTATATGGGAAATGCCTCTTTTCCATGTGATATTTTAGCTTTTGAGGAAAGGTCCCTAGCAAGAGCATATCATTTTGAGTGTAATGTTTAGAGTAGTATCCTTCACATCTTCTTACTTAACAAATCATGAAACAGGGTGATTGAGGAGCTAGCTTCCCACCAAAAATGCAGCCATACACATTGGGCAATAACCTCAACCATATTTGTTAAACAAATACAAGACATGAAAGGATTAACCCATTATTACATCAGAAGGAGATAGTAAAACAGAACCATGTACTTCTTCTAACAGATGCCCATAAAATGTTCTAGTTCCTAAATCTCTCTCCTTATATATAGGGAAAACAAATGTACTATATAAATCAATCAATCAATCGTATTTATTGAGCGCTTACTGTGTGCAGAGCACTGTACTAAGTGCTTGGGAAGTATAAGCTGGCAACATATAGAGACAGTCCCTACGCAACAGTGGGCTCACAGTCTAGAAGAGGGAGACAGAGAACAAAACCAAACATACTAACAAAATAAAAGAAATAGAATAGATAGGTACAAGTAAAATAAATAAATAAATAAGTAGAGACACACTGGCTAAGTTTATAGGCACTTCAACTGGTGTAGAGAAGCAGCATGGCTCAATGGAAAGAGCACGGGCTTGGGAGTCAAAGGTCATGGGTTCTAATCCCAGCTCTGCCAGTTGTCAGCTATGTAATAATAATAATAATAATGGCATTTGTTAAGCGCTTACTATGTGCAAAGCACTGTTCTAAGCGCTGGGGGATACAAGGTGATCAGGTTGTTCCACGTGGGGCTCACAGTCTTAATCCCCATTTTACAGATGAGGGAACTGAGGCTCAGAGAAGTTAAGTGACTTGCCCAAGGTCACAGAGCAGACATGTGGCGGAGCCGGGATTCGAACCCATGACCTCTGACTCCAAAGCCCATGTTCTTTATGTGACTTTGGGCATTTCACAACTTCTCTGAGCCTCAGTTCCCTTATCTGTATAATAGGGATTAAGACTTTGAGCCCCATGTGGGACAACCTGATTACCTTCTATCTCCCCACCCCAGCACTTAGAACAGTGCTTGGCATATAGTAAGCACTTAACAAATACTATCATTATTATTATTATTATTATCATCAGAATTTGAGGCAATGCTAAATCCTATAGGAACAACAGAGTACCATTCAGGATAGGTAGCTGAAGGCATGTTTATGGGGAGTTAACTTATAATAATAGTAATAATAATAATAATAATAATAATAATGGCATTTGTTAAGCACTTACTATGTGCAAAACACTGTTCTAAGCGCTGGGAGTGATACAAGGCGATCAGGTTGTCCCACGTGGGGCTCACAGTCATAATCCCCATTTTACAGATGAGGTAACTGAGGCTCAGAGAAGTTAAGTGACTTGCCCAAGGTCACACAGTAGACATGTGGCGGAGCCGGGATTCGAACCCATGACCTCTGACTCCAAAGCCCGGGCTCTTTCCACTGAGCCACGCTACTAAATACTTGAGAGAGTACAATATAACAGAATTGGTAGATGTGTTCCCGGCACACAACAGGCTTAGAAATGATTGTTCCATTTTTCACTATGCGCAGGGAAAGTGTCTGCTAATTCTATTGTATTGTACTCTTCCAAGCGCTTGGTACAGTGCTCTGCACAGAATAAGTGCTCAATAAATACAATTGATTGACTTTTATTTTTTATAATTAGTCCCTTCAATATCTGTACATATATCACATACCATAACAAACAGCACAAGGGAAGCAACATGGCCTAGTGAAAAACCACAGGCCTAAAAGTCAGAGGATGTGGTTCTAATTCTGCCTCCACTACTTGACTGCTGTGTGACTTTGGGCAGGTCACTTCACTTCTCTGTGCCTCAGTTACCACATCTGTAAAAGGGGATTAAATCCTACTCTCTTCTACATAAATTCTATTGACTATAAGTTCTTTTGGGTAGAGAACGTATCTACCAACTCTTTTGAATTGTACCCTCCCAAGCACTTAGTACAGTGCTCTGCACACAGTAAGTGCCCAATAAATACCACTGACCGATTAGACTATGAGCAACATGTGGGAGAGTGGCTGTGTCGAACCTGATTATCTTGTATTTATCCCAGTGTTTAATGCATGAGTGAAGCAGCAAGGCCAGGATAGAACCCAGACTTGGGAGTCTTATGGACCTGTGTTCTAATCCTGGCTCTGCCACATGTCCGCTGTGTGACCTTGGGTAAGTCCCTTAACTTCTCTGAGCCTCAGTTACCTCATCTGTAAAATGGGAATTAAGAGTGTGGACCCCATCTGGTACAGGGACTGTGTCCAACCCGATTAACTCGTATCTAATCCAGTGCTTCGAACAGTGCTTGGCACACAGTTGGCTTAACAAGTACCATTATTATTATTATAAGCATTTATGACAAGGATTATTATATATATAATATATAATATAATATATAATATAATACTATATATATAATATACTGAAGGGTATATTATATATATAATATATATAATATATTACTGAAGGGTATGTCCCCTTTTACAATATTATTATAATAATTATTAATAATAATACTGGAGGGCATGGACCCCAACATTACACCCACCCCGGAGCAAACCTACCCAAGCGCAAATACACAGAGAAATGTGTGCAAACACGTGCATACACATACAGACTCAAACGCCAAAAGTACTCAACAGACAAACTAGTACCCACCCACCCAAAATAAATACAAGCTATTTATTGTTTGGACTGAAAACTCAACAGATAAACTAGTACCCACCCACCCAAAATAAATACAAGCTATTTATTGTTTGGACTGAACTACGAACAGCTACACCTGAGTCGTGAAGACTCTGAAACTTAGCTCCTCTACATGCAGTGCCGTTGTCGTGGCAACCATTCATTACCCTTGCGTTTTTATGTTACTTTTCTGGTTTTATAGGTTCACCTTTCCCTCTGTGTCCATTTGCCAGGCTGTACCTAAATATAGTCTTAGATCGTGAGATTCCTGGGAGCCCTGTACTGGGCCCAATCCTCACTTTCGTTATTTTCCAACATTTAGTACAGTACTGTGCAAACAGTAGTCACTTAATAAATACTGAATGAATAAATATTGAATGAATGAAACTAACTCACATTGGTTACGCTGTCTCCACCTTCAGAGTATTTTGATCCTAAGACCTTCTGATCTACAGTCGAAAGAGGAAGGGCCAGCAGGCAGGCTGGTCCCTGACCCGTCATTTGATACTGATGAAACTCCTCCAGGACCATCATCATCATCATCCATCATATTTATTGAGCGCTTAGGACCAGGATGGGTCTTCTGTGGCCCAGGTCTCACAGCCCTGGAGAAAGCTGAATATATCTTTCCAGACTCACAGACCTGCAACTTGGTCTGAAGTCTAGTTCGTGTGGCATAGTAGATGGACCTGGGATGCAGAAGGTCCTGGTTTCTAACAACTGGCGGAGCCACTTATCTGCTGTGTGACCTTGGGCAAGTCACTTGACTTCTCTGTGCCTCAGTTACCTCATCTTTAAAACGGGGATTGAGATTGTGAGCCCCACATGGGACAACGGACTGTGTACAACCCAATTTGCTTTTATCCATCCCAATGATTAGTACGGTGCCTGGCACATAGTAAGTGCTTAACAAATACCGTAATTATTATAATTATTACTAAGTCTGATGCCTTGGGTTGCCACATTCTACAATTATGACTTCCAAAGACCATGCTGGCCTTTTTTCATCCATTTCCTCTCTCTTTATGTGTTAGACTACATACTTCTCTTAGGTAATAGAATTTGGTGACAACTTTAAGTTCTGAATGCCAAGGAAGTCATCATCATCATAATCAATCGTATTTATTGAGCGCTTACTATGTGCAGAGCACTGTACTAAGCGCTTGGGAAGTACAAATTGGCAACATATAGAGACAGTCCCTACCCAACAGTGGGCTCACAGTCTAAAAGCTGTGATAGTCCTCTGCTTATGTGCAGGGTTTCTGTGACTTGGGAGGCAGAGTGGACTAGTGGATAGAACATGGGTCTGGAAGTGAAAAGAGTCTGGGTTCTAATTCCAGCTATACCACAAGTCTGCTGTGTGACCCTGGGCAAGTCGCTTAACTTCTCTGTGCCTCAGTTACCTCCTCTGTAAAATGGGGATTAAGATTGTGAGCCCCATGTGGGGCAGGGGCTGTGTCCAATCTGATTTGTTTGTATCCACCCTAGGGTTTAGGACAGTGCCTGGCACATAGTAAGCACCTAACAAATACCACAATTATTATTACTTCCATTTTCCTCAGGTTCATCAGCAGACTATAATCAATCAATCAACCAATCAATCAATCACTCAATCATATTTATTGAGCGCTTACTGTGTGCAGAGCACTATACTAAGTGCTTGGGAAATACAAGTTGGCAACATATAGAGACAGTCCCTACCCAACAGTGGGCTCACAGTCTAGAAGGGGGAGACAGGGAACGAAACCAAACATATTAACAAAATAAAATAAATAGAATAGATATGTACAAGTAAAATACATAAATAGAGTAATAAATATGTACAAACATATATACAGGTGCTGTGGGGAAGGGAAGGAGGTAAGACGGGGGGATGGAGGGGGGATGAGGGGGAAAGGATATAAGGATATGGGGCATTTGCCAAATGATCCATAATCATCACATATCTTCTGTAGGGCCTGTAAAGCAACAAGCAATTCCTGGAGCACTAGCTCAAAAACTTTTGATGAAACTCTTAACCACCTGAACTGGAGAAGTCCCCAGTAGATCAGAGGTGTATTCTTATGCCAGCATCCACATAGCTCATTGCATCCTTGAACGTGGTGGCATGGAATACGTTGAACAGGATTTCGTCTACACACAATGCTTCTTCACTCCAACAGTAATGGGGAAAGGTTCAGACAGGTTCTTTCAGCTCCAGCTCTTAGGAAGTGCATCACATCAAGTTAACACTCAATAAATACTGTTACTACCATTACTAACATTGCCACCCTATCTTGACACAACTATCCAATAATGCAGCATCCTAGAACCTCTAGAAATTCTAGCGAAATCTGAGTTAAATCTGCTTGGCAGTTTCCTGAGTCCTGGCCTGTTGATGGGTTCAAATACTTTTGCAACATCAGTGGACAGTGGGATTCATGTTTCCTGCCCTTTTCTGGTATATGGAGTGCTGCAACAATACAATTGCTGTATGGCAGGACCTACCCTTGTATCCCCCCAGCGCTTAGAACAGTGCTCTGCACATAGTAAGCGCTCAATAAATACGATTGATGATGATGATAGTAAGCACTCAATAAATACCATTATTATTATTATTATTATTATTACCCTTAGGTAGGTCTACTGAATAGCCAGGATAAAAAAAAACCATGTTTGTATGTCTAGTGAATGGCTGACGACTGCTTTAGTGAGGTTTTGCGTCTGCTGAGAGGCCCAAGGTCATTTCAGTGACGTTTTGACTTCCTGTAGTAGCTGTCAAATACTAGCACAGCAGTATATTTCATTCCTTACAGATGGTTTTACTTGTGCCATGGGAAGGTCTACAGGTCTCAGATGCCTGTATTAGAGAGGTCTAATGCATATAAATGATGAGAATTCACAGAAGGTAATACTGAGGTACATGTAATCTCGGCAACAACTAGTTTTAACTTGTAATTTCTGATACCATCAGATTTGAAGTCTAAAGAACATGTCTACATCAGGACAAATTGAAGCATGCGTGCCTCTCTCTTCCTTTAGGCTCTAACTGGAGATGGGAGAGGGGAAGTTGGGATTTTAGGAATGAGCATGGATGCAAAATGGGCAAGAAATCCTTTTTGGTGCCCGATCCAGATCAACAGAGCAGGAGGGGAGCAACCGAGGTCATATAAAACTACTTCTGCATTTTTATTTGCATTTCAATCACTTTTCTCCATGTCCCTCCTCTAGAATGGTCCAGAAAAGGGAAATCTAGGAAATTTTGATCCCTGCCCTTAGGTTCTTGTCTATCATGAACAGGTTCAAAGGCCTGATCCACATATTTTCCATTCCACTCTTCTACTACATACATATTAATTCATTGATTCAACTGTCTTTATTGAGCGCTGTGTGCAGATCACTGTACTAAGCGCTATGAATGACATCTTCAAATCCTGTTACTTTAACATCCAGTAAGTACTTTGTACACTCTGGTCTGTGGCCAGGATGGGGTACTGTGAAAAAGTGCAGAGACAAATTATCTGTTCCACAGCATCGGGCGATCAAGATATAGACAAAAGTATCATAGGAGTCAACGATGGCTAAACTAATTATATTTGATGATTTTAACGTTAGAGTTGGAAGCAATGACGACCGCTGACATGGAAGGCATCCTGAAGAGACATTTCAACCTTCCTTCCAAAACACCTTATACTACTGAAAATGAGTCCCTTCAAAACATGGAAAAATCTACCATTGCAAAGATGCTGCATAGTGTAGTAGAGAAAGCATGGACCTCAGAGTCAGAATGTCATGAGTTCTAATCCCGGCTCTGCCACTTGTGTGCTGTGCGATCCTGGGCAAGCCACTTCACTTCTCTGGGCCTCAGTTCCCTCATCTGTAAAGTGGGGATTAAGAATGTGAGCCCCATGTGGGGCAGAGACTGTGTCCAACCCAATTTTCTTGTATCCACCCCAGCACTTAGTGCAGTGCCTAAGTGGGGTCATTTCACTTCCCTGGGCCTCAGTTCCCTCATCTGGAAAATGGGGATTAAGACTGTGAGCCCCATGTGGGACAACCTGATCACCTATATCTACCCCAGCTCTTAGAACAGTGCATATAGTAAGCGCTTAACAAAACCCAATATTATTATATAGTAAGCACTTACCAAAGACCTTTATTATTATTAACGAATGAGGAAGTCGCCACAACAGTTAGAGCCATGGATAATGGTCAAGGACCCAGACCAGATGAAACTGAAGTCTACGGATTCAGAGAAGATTCAGAGAAGCAGCGTGGCTCAGTAGGAAAGAGCACAGGCTTTGGAGTCAGGGGTCATGGGTTCAAATCCCGGCTCCGCCAATTGTCAGCTGTGTGACTTTGGGCAAGTCACTTCACTTCTCTGTGCCTCAGTTACCTCATCTGGAAAATGGGGATTATATCTGTGAGCCCCACGAGGGCAACCTGATCACCCTGTAACCTCCCCAGTGCTTAGAACAGTGCTTTGCACATAGTAAGCGCTTAATAAATGCCATTATTACTATTATTATTATTACGGGCAAGGAGGGGCCACCCTGCCCAAATGTTTATATCTTGCAGATTTAAACCCTGAAGGAAGGTGAGTGGGCTGTCCTAGCGAACAGAGCATGGGCCTGAGATTCAGAAGGACCAGGGGTTCTAATCCTGGCTCTTCCACTTGCCTGCTATGTGACCTTGGCAAGCAGTTTACCTCATCTGTAAAATGGGGAATAAACTGCGAGCCCCATGTGAGACAGGGACTGTGTCCAACCTGATAAGCTTGTATCGACCCCAGTGCTTAGTACGGTTCCCGACTCATAGTAAGCGCTTAACAAAAACCATTTTAACAAATCAAATTGAAGCAGTTATTGAAGCATGTCACTACTCTTGCCAGCATGATCCTACCGGAACGCTCCTCGACAGTAATAACACTTAACTTCTCTGGGCCTCAGTTACCTCATCTGGAAAATGGGGACTAAAACTGTGAGCCCCTCGTGGGACAACCTGATCAGCTTGTAACCTCCCCAGCGCTTAGAACATTAGAACATTATTATTATTATTATTAATAATAATAATAATGATAATAATAATAGCATTTATTAAGCGCTTACTATGTGCAAAGCACTGTTCTAAGCGCTGGGGAAGTTACAAGGTTGTCCCACAAGGGGTTCACAGTCTTAATCCCCATTTTACAGCTGAGGTAACTGAGGCCCAGAGAAGTGAAGTGACTTGCCCAAAGTCACACAGCTGACAGTACTGAAGAATATGCTGGATTGATATTCCCAGAGAAACAACGGGGCTTCTTCAGAGAAGAGTACAGCGGAAAGCATGCGGTTTTAGCAGATTATCAGATATAGACAAGAAAAGTTCAGCAAACACCTCGATACCATTTACATAGACTCTAAAACACACTTGCCACCAACCAGCAGATGACAGCTCTGAATACCGCCTAGTAAGTTTGGCTGCCCTGGAAAATTAATCAAGATTGTGAAATTCTGTGATGACGTGAATGGTTGGGTCAGAACAAAATCTTCCAGTCTAATTCACTCCTCACTGTCACTGGTGTGAAACAGAGAAATTAACTGTACCTGGTTCTTTTCAGCGAATTTTGAGAGAGCTGAAACATTTCAAGGCCCTGCTGAGAGCTCACCTCCTCCACGAGGCCTTCCCAGACTGAGCCCCTTCCTTCCTCTCCCCCTCGTTCCCCTCTCCATCCCCCCATCTTACCTCCCTCCCTTCCCCACAGCACCTGTATATATGTATATATGTTTGTACATATTTTTTTACTCTATTTATTTATTTATTTAATTTATTTGTACATATCTATTCTATTTTATTTTGTTAGTATGTTTAGTTTTGTTCTCTGTCTCCCCCTTTTAGACTGTGAGCCCACTGTTGGGTAGGGACTGTCTCTATATGTTGCCAATTTGTACTTCCCAAGCGCTTAGTACAGTACTCTGCACATAGTAAGCGCTCAATAAATACGATTGATGATGATGATGATGATTTCTCATGGTGTCACATCCTTGTAGTTATAACATAATCTTGAAAAGTTTTATAAAATGAATCATGGCAATGATTAAGGTAAACTGACACTCCATTCATTCAGGCATTCAATCGCATTTATTCAGTGCTTACTGGGCACAGGGCATTCATTCATTCATTCAATTGTATTTATTGAGCGCTTACTGTGTGCGGAGCACTGTACTAAGCGCTTGGGAAGTACAAGTTGGCAACATATAGAGACGGTCCCTACCCAACAACGGGCTCACAGTCTAGAAGGGGGAGACAGACAACAAAACAAAACATGTGGACAGGTGTCAAGTCGTCAGAACAAACAATGGAAACATAATCAAGGTTATTATGAAACTCTGTGATGACATGAATGGTCGGGTCAGAACTAAACCTTCCACTGCACTGTACTAAGCGCTTGGGAGAGTACAGTACAACAATAAACCTACAAGTGTGGACAGGTGTCAAGTCATCAGAACAAATAATGGAAACATAATCAAGATTTGAAACTCTGTGATGACGTGAATGGTTGGTCAGAACTAAACCTTCCACTGCACTGTACTAAGCGCTTGGGAGAGTACAGTACAACAATAAGCCTACAAGTGTGGACAGGTGTCAAGTCATCAGAACAAATAATGGAAACATAATCAAGACTGTGAAACTCTGTGATGACAGGAATGGTTGGGTCAGAACTAAACCTTCCACTGCACTGTACTAAGCGCTTGGGAGAGTACAGTACAACAACAAACCTACAAATTTCCTGCCCACAATGCCTATCTCCTTTCCCCTCCCACTTATTCCAATCCATTTCCTCTCAGGACTAAACAAGTTTAGTCTCAAGACGGAACATGTCATTTTGCAGAGGAAGGACAAACGTACACACACACACAAACACCACCACCACCACCACCAACAAAAGAAACGCACATAAACGGAAATCACAAAAACTGGTTGAACATGTCAGTTTTTGCTAAACTATACTGGTTAGAAGATCCTGTTCTTTTCTTGCTACTACGCTGGTGCCTGCTGCATAAAACTAATTACGGTGGAGACCTCATTTAAATCATTCCCCCAGGCACCTCACCCAGATTCAAGAAGGTCAAAATCTTGCTTCCCTGGAGTTAAGGGCACATTGTTTTAGTCTTGTCCTTAAAAAATAAACACAATGCTAAGTAAAAGGGACAAAGTGTCTACTGCTTTAAAGAAATGGCAGCTTTCTGCTTATCAAAAACAGGGTCAACATTTCATACACATAAGCAGGATTCCACACCAAGTTTCAGGGCTGTTCTGGAACAATTTACTAACCCTAAAGGCGGGAAGCCAGATGGATCTTTTGTCCACTTAAGCAGCAGCATTTTTCTACTAAAGGAGAACTTCTACAAGGGTGCCAATTAGTGCCAACTCTGGTGGTTATTTAAATTAACAACATTGAAACTGGAATGAAACCACCCACTCATTTCTCGTAACTCACCCAGCAACAAACCAGGAGCAGCAACCTTCAACGACTGCTGACTCAAAACCAGAGGCCTTAATGAGAAAAGTCTTGTCTTCCCAAGTTGATTCCCATGAACTATTCAACTCTCACTTTAGAATCACGATGAATCCGACCTAGAGTGAGACTGCATACTGAGCAGTGCCTATCCCTTTTCAATCAATCAATCAATCATATTTATTGAGCGCTTACTATGTGCAGAGCACTGTACTAAGCACTTGGGAAGTACAAATTGGCAACATATAGAGACAGTCCTTACCCAACCTTGGGCTCACAGTCTAAAAGGGGGAGACAGAGAACAAAACCAAACATACTACCAAAATAAAATAAATAGAATAGATATGTATTCACTGTTGCCACCTGTATTTTGATACTTCTCATGGCATTTGAGATCAATCAATCGAATGATATTAATTGACAGCTTACTGTGTGGAGACCACTATACTACGTACTTGCAAAATGCACTATAACAGAATTGGTAGATGTGATCCCTGCCCAAAAGGAGCTTAAAGTCTACAGGGGGTGAGAGAAATTAAAATAAGTTAGGAAAGGGGGAAATAGTAGAGTATAAGAATACTTACAAACATAGTGTGGGACTGAGGCAAAAGCAATCATATTGGCATATTAGGAGAAAGTCTATCATCATCAATCGTATTTATTGAGCGCTTACTATGTGCAGAGCACTGTACTAAGCGCTTGGGAAGTACAAGCTGGCAACATATCTAGCATGTTGTAGATATTTTGTCACACTGTGGCCTTTTCAGTCACAATCACACCATTAATGCCCCTCAGCAATGATATCTGATAAATATATTTATTATAAACGATATTTCTCACTCTCTGTCTCCCTCTCCTATCCCTCTTCAACCCTCCCCTCTTGTTTTTTTCATTAGTGGCTTATATGCAAGTCAAATTCAGTCTTGTGAAAAGCCCATGTGTGTGAGGAGACGATTTGTTAAGTGGGTGAGATAATTTTTTTAAGCGCCTTAGGGGCAGGGATCAGGTCTACCAACTCTATAGTATTGTACTCTCCCAAGCATTTAGTACAGTTCTCTGCACACAGCAAGCACTCAGCGCCAATGACTGATTGTTGAGGGTCATGCTTTTAAAAAGTTTTACATTATTAAAGCATTTTTGGTAAAATTATTGATCACCTTATATTTAGTAGAACAACAGGAAATGGAGTTAGCAAGTAGAACTCCATTATTCTCTACACTTTAAGCTCCTTCTGGGCAGGGGTCATGTTAAGCACATCTGTTGTAATGCACTTTCTCAATCAGTACAGTGCTCTGCACACAGTAAGCGCTCAATAAATACCACCGATTGAATCATCATCAATCGTATTTATTGAGCGCTTACTGTGTGCAGAGCACTGTACTAAGCGCTTGGGAAGTACAAATTGGCAACATATAGAGACAGTCCCTACCCAACAGTGGGCTCACAGTCTAAATTGAATGACTAATTGTGTTGATTATTTTCATTCTCACACACTGGTAGCCTGAAAGAAGTGTAGTTCAAGATTGAGAAGAAAAGCATGAAAATAGTAAAGCATGAGAAGCAGCACGGCTCAGTGGAAAGACCACGGACTTGGGAGTCAGAGGTCATGAGTTCTAATCCTGGCTCCACCACTTGTCAGCTGTGTGACTTGGGGCAAGTCATTTTACTTCTCTGTTGCCAACTTGTGCTTCCCAAGCGCTTAGTACAGTGCTCTGCACAAAGTAAGCGCTCAATAAATACGATTGATTGATTGATTCTCTGTGCCTCAGTTCCCTCATCTGTAAAATGGGGATTAAAACCGTGAGCCCCACGTGGGACAACCTTGATTACCTTGTCTCCCCCCAGCACTCAGAACAGTGCTTGGCACTTAGTAAGCACTTAACAAATACCAACATTATTATTATTATTATTAAGAAAAACACGTTAGTTAAGAAAGGCATAGAAATGAATAGGAAAGATGGGAACAATGAGAGGCATCCAGAAAAAGAGACAGACAGTAGAGGCATCTAGACAAACAAATAGATGTAATCGGACACCCACACAGACCCACACAAACACACACCTTTTCCCCCACCTGAGAATACCTTCTCAGCAAGAGAGGTACAGCAGATTTTGCCCCTCCACTGGATCTGTAAAGCAGCCTGGATTACTGTTTTATAATCTGGCCTAGAGATGCTACTGCCGCCGCCACATTTCCAGCCCATGGAAACTGCAGGTATGTCAACCCCAGAACATTGGAGAAGATTCTGGAAGCTATAGCAGCAATACCAGGAGTAGCCCCTCCAACTAGGAGCAGGTGTAATGAGACAGGCCCTGGCCAAGGGGTGGGTATGAATCCCTTCTGGGTGTCTTTCTCCTTCTGCTCCCTTCTGCGGCCAGCTGTCCTGGCAGTAGGAGCAGCCTGGATCATTATTTGACGTGCCCGCTTTAATCAGGGAGCTGAAGGGCAACTCTACTCAGATTAGTCAATAATATAGCAAATTCGGCTATAGCATGTGTTTCTTAACAGAGAAGCACCCTGGCATAATGGAAAGACCCTTGACCTGAGAGAGAGTCAGGAGGCCCAGGTTGTCTGCTCAAACCGGCTATTTGTCTTGAGTAAGATAGGTAGCTTCTCAGTGTCTCAGCTTCCTCAACTGTGAAATGGGGGTTAAACACCTATTCTCTCCACTCTTAAACTGTGAGACCCATGTGAGACAGGGACAGAGTCTGATTTATGTTTTACTTATTCTGGTGAAACACAGTGAGTGCCTAACAAATCCCACCATTACTCAATTGTCAACTGTGTGACTTTGGGCAAGTCACTTAACTTCTCTGGGCCTCAATTACCTCATCTGTAAAATGGGGATGAAGACTGTGAGACCCACGTGGGACAATCTGATCACCTTGTATCCTCCCCAGCGCTCAGAACAGTTCTTTGCATATAGTAAGTGCTTAACGAATGCCATCATTATTATTACTATTATTACCATGATTTGAATATGACACAAAGAATTAGGCTACGTTCTTTCCAAAGCAAACGCGTGGCCTAGTGGACAGAGCAATGGCCTAGGCATCAGAGGACCTGGGTTCTAATCCTGACTGCACCACTTGTTTGCTCTGTGACCTTGGGCAAGTCACTTAATTACCCAATGCCTCAGTTACCTCATCTGCAAAATGGAGATTAAGACTGTGAGTCCTGTGTGGGATAAAGACTGTGTCTAACCTGATTAGCTTGTATCTACCCCAGTGCTTAGTGTAATGATGGCATTTATTAAGTGCTTACTATACGTAAAGCACTGTTCTAAGCACTGGGGAGGTTACAAGGTGATCAGGTTGTCCCATAGGGACTCACGGTCTTAGTCCCCATTTTACAGATGAGGTAACTGAGGCCCAGAGAAGTTAAGTGACTTGTCCAAAGTCACACAGCTGACAATCGGCGGAGCCGGGATTTGAACCCATGACCTCCGACTCCAAAGCCCGGGCTCTTTCCACTGAGCCACGCTGCTTCTCTGGCACACCGTAAATGTGTAATGAATACCATTTAAAAATTTTTAAAAAGAAGCAATTAGACTCAGTGCAATTATGTTTGGTAGAAGAAGAAATGACTATGCACAAACTTGTGGGATCAGTCAAAGCATGCCGCTGCTATGCTCACCAGCCGCGGCTTTGCCCTTACACTTCTGTACCATATTTGCATTCTTCACGTTTCTGTGGCTTTATAGTATTTAATACAAAAAAATAGAAATGAGGCATGTTTTTTGTTGGGAAACATCCTCCTAATGGTTGCATAATTAATCAGTCAATCAAGCAAGTACTTACAGCTCATCGGGGAAAGGGAATGTGACCATTATATAGTTTTATTTTACTTTCCAAAGTGTTTAATACAGTGCTCTGCACACAGAAATGTTTAATAAATAAGATTGATTGACATTGATTGAGTGCTTACTCTGTTCAGAGCACTCTACTAAGTGCTAGGGAGAGTAAAATAACAACAGAATTAGCAGACTGGTACCCTGCATAACAAAACAAGAATCTGTACAGAAAAATATGGGGTCTTTGCTCTTAGCTGCTCCTCAAATAATACTGTGGAGCTAAGAATGAGGTGAATATCAAGTGCTCAAAGGGCACAGGTCCAAGTTCAGAGGTGATGCAGAAGGGAGAAAGAATAGGGGAAATGAGAGATCCCAATAGGTGAAGGTCTCCTGGAGATGAAATTTCAATAAGGCTTTGGCGGGAAGCGGGTATAGAGGGCTGTTGTAATATGAAATGGGAAAGAGCTCCAGCCCAGAGGACATGGGTTAGGGGTCAGCGATTAAATTGAGATATAGCATGAGTCAAGGTACGGTAAACAGATTGGCATTAGAGTAGAAAAGTGTGCGGGTTGGGTTGTAGAAGAAAATCAGTAGGGTTATATAGGAGGAGGGGAGCTGATTGAGTGCTTTAAAGGAGTGTCAAGATTATCCTGAAGCCCTTAGTTTGTAGTGATAACGACATTTACTAAGTGGCTACTGAGTGCAATGCATTGTATTAATCACTTGGAAAAGTACCACAGATGCACTATATGTTTCTTGTCCACAGAGAGCTTATAATTTGATGTCATTACGTATGATTTGGGATCTGGTGGGCCCTCTGTTTTTCCAACTATGATCTGTATTTCATCATACCAATTACTGCACTGGCCTCCTTGCTGACATCTCATTCTCCGGTCTCTCTCCTCTCCAGGCCGAACTTCACCTGCCTGGATCGTTTCTTTCGAAAAAATCCATCTGGGCACTCTTTCAATTCCTCAAGCCTCTCCATTGTTTGCTCATTCACCTCCAGATCAAGCAGAAACCCCTCTCACGTATTCTAGGCACTGTCAGTTCTCTTCCCCTTATCCTAGCCACTCTCCCATTACAACCCAGCCCACCCACTTTGCTCCTCTAATACCGACATATTTACTGTCACTTCAGTGTCTGCTCTACATCACAGAAGCGGCGTGGCTCCGTGGAAAGAGCACGGGCTTGGGAGTCAGAGGTCATGGGTTCAAATCCCCGCTCCGCCACTTGTCAGCTGTGTGAATTTAGGCAAGTCACTTAACTTCTCTGTGCTTCAGTTACCTCATCTGTAAAATGGGGATTGAGACTGTGAGACCCACTTGGGACAACCTGATCACCCTGTATCCTCCTCAGCGCTTAGAACAGTGCTTTGCACATAATAAGCGCTTATTATTATCCCATAAGGACTTAATATTCACCTTGACCCCAGGCCCAGAGCACTTATGTACACAACCTTATACTCTGCCATTTCCCTATCTGTAATTCATTCTATCATCTGTCTCCCAGTGTAGACTGTAAACTCCTTTTGGATAGGAACTATGTTTACCAACTTTATTACATGGTACTCTCCAAAGGGCTAGGTATACCATTTTGTGCACAGCAAGTGATCAATAAAGACCACTGATTGACTGACTGATTGACAGGTTATAAAAATAATGTTGTAACTTGTTAAACACTTACAGTGCATCAGGCACTGTAGGAAGTGCTGAAGAAGATAACAAGGCCCCACTCAGTTCTTGTTCCACATGAGGCTCAAAGTCTAAGTAAATTCCTATTAATGAAATTCATGGGTTCTAAAATTTCTTCTTTGTAATGGATTTTCAATGCAAAAGAATCTGAAGAGTCTAAAATTGCCCGGAATTCAAGCATGTCTCCAGAATCCTTGCAGTCCTTCCCTCTCTCCTTAATCCAGCCCAAACCACCCAGACTTCTGGAGTTCTCTTGGGCCCTAGATGACAGACAACAAATTCCAATTATCTGCCACTCCAATCCCATTAAAAAAAGATGAAAGTACTATTAAAAGCACATTGAAATGTTGATTAAAAACAAAGACTTGGGAGTTTTCAAACGAACTCCATACACTTAGAGTTATGAAGAGAGAATTGGGATTGGTAAAGGAAGGAAATGGCTGTTGGCAGTCTGAGAAGCCTGAAAAGAACTTTATTTTGTTTATCTTAAAAGAAGAAAGGCATAGGGGGAAAGGGAGAAACGTAATGTTCCAAGGGTTTATAACAAAATTTCAAGATTGGGATATATTCAGAGAGACTTTTGCTGAGAATTTTAGATGTCTATGTGGGAACACAGTGAATGTAGCGCTAGGAGGAACTTGGTCTAACTAGCTCAAATCAGGGCCAGTGCTATTTGCATCCCTGTGAAAATGGAATACCCAGTTACAAGAACATGACAATAGCATTTACATTAGAAACTCTGCCCCAAAGCCAAAATGCTAGTATGAATGTAGATATGCACAAGCAATACTGGAAGGCACATGACTCTATACCTTGAAGATAATAATTACAGAATTGTATCTGACCCTATTATTTTACACTCCCCCCAGTGCTTGGTACAGTGCCTGGCATATGATGATGATGATAATGATTCATTCATTCAATCGTATTTATTGAACGCTTACTGTGTGCAGAGCACTGGACTAAGAGCTTGGGAAGTACAAGTTGGCAACATATAGAGACGGTCCCTACCCAACAACAGGCTCACAGTCTAGATGGGGGAGACAGACAACAAAACATGTAGACAGGTTACAAAATCGTCAGAATAAATAGAATTATAGCTATAAGCACATCATTAACAAAATAATACAACAGTAAATATATACAAGTAAAATAGAGTAATAAATCTGTATAAATATATACTACTGCTGTGTGGAGGGGAAGGAGACAACAACGATGGTATTTGTTAAGTGCCTGCTACGTGCCAAGCACTGTTCAAAGCACTGGGATAGATACAGGCTGATCAGGTTGGACCCATTCCCTGTCCCACATGGGGCTCACCGTCTTAATCCCCATTTTACAGATGAAGTAACTGAGGCAGAGAGAAGTGAAGTGACATGCCCAAGGTCACAGAGCAGACAAGTGGCAGATCCAGGATTAGAACTCTAGTCCTTCTCACATACAGGCCCATGCTCTAAATCCCACCATTATTATTCATATATCTGTTCACTCCCGCCTCTTGGACTGTGAGCCCCTTATGGGACAGGGACTGTTTTCAACTTAATTGCCTTGTGTTTCCCACAGTATTTTGTTCAGAGCTTGGAACCTATTAAGCACTTAAATATCACAATTACTATTACTCTCGATAGGGTGTGTCACAATCCAGGGTTGCAAGACTCTACTTTGAAGAGGTAAAACTTGTTGCTATTAGTCTTTTAATAATAATAATAATAATGATAATAATAATATGTGTTAAGCGCTTACTATGTACGAAGCACTGTTCTAATTGCTTTTCTTTCATTTTTCTAGCTGAGGCTCTTCCTCCCCCAGCCTCCAACAAACCCTGCCTTATTACTATTTTATTATTATTATTATCATATTTGTTAAGTGCATTGTGTCATGTATTGTTCTTAGCGCCAGAGTAGATAGAAGTTAATCAGGTGGGACACAGAACTATCCCACGCGGGCCTCACAGACTAAGAAGCAGCGAGAACAGGTCTGTTTTACAGAAGGGGAAACAGAGGCACAGATAAGTTAAGTGACTTGCTCAAGTTCATGTGGCAGGCAACTCGACAGACCCAATATTAGAACCCAGTTCCTCCGGCTCCCAGGCCTGTAATCTTTCCACTCTACCTTGCTGCTCCAACCTGACTTAGTTTTGGATTTCTCTTTCTAATACTGCCAGCAAAAATTATTCATTCATTTCAGATACACTGGAGAACTGGATGGCAGAGGCTGAGCATATGAGGCCGGGCTGCATTTAGAGGAAATGTCATTGCTAAAATCACATGAAATAATGATGCATTAAAAATGCACAACTTCATTCACACACGTAGATCTTGCTCAGTCAGCATATCTTGTCTCTGATTTTCTTTTGAACTACACTTTACAAAAGCAATGAAGTAAACAGTGCCATCCCTTGAGAATCAATCAATCAATCATATTTATTGAGCACTTACTGTGTGCAGAGCACTGTACTAAGCGCTTGGGAAGTACAAGTTGGCAACATATAGAGACAGTCCCTACCCAACAGTGGGCTCACAGTCTAGAAGGGGGAGACAGACAACAAAACCAAACATATTAACAAATAAAATAGAATAGATATGTACAAGTAAAATAAATAGAGTAATAAATATGTACAAACATATATACATCTATACAGGTGCTGTGGGGAAGAGAAGGAGGTAAGACGGGTGGGATGGAGAGGGGGACGAGGGGAAGAGGAAGGAGGTGGGGGAGAGGAAGGAGAAGCAGCGTGGCTCAGTGGAAAGAGCCCAGGCTTTGGAATCCTGGCACCGCCAACTGTCAACTGTGTGACTTTGGGCAAGTCACTTAACTTCTCTGTGCCTCAGTTACCTCATCTGTAAAATGTGGATTAAAACTGTGAGCCCACCGTGGGACAACCAGATCACCTTGTAACCTCCCCAGCACTTAGAACAGTGCTTTGCACATAGTAAGTGCTTAACAAATACCATCATTAATCCCTTATTTTGTCTTCACTATAATGAAAATACAATCTCCCATGTTACTTGTTAAGAAAAAAATCTGCTTCATTTACGCAGTGAAAGACATTGCAAAATTTAAAGTTGCATTTATCATAGGTTGGCACCTCACCTTCCTGCATATTTCCTTTAATTCTAACTACGCACTACTTTTATAATAATTGTCCTGCAAGGATTGGGTGCTACTGAAAAAGAATTCTGTACTGTTAAATGCCCACAAGACAAGTGAACAATAATTTAATTGGTAATTTCATATAATAATAGGAAAAAATGAAAAACAGTCATATATATTTGGCAACTACATTTATTAGCGTGTCATCCTTGGTGTATGTGCATATATGTATATATATATATATATATATATACATATATATACATATATATACATATATATACATATAGACAAGTCAAAGCACCCTGAAAATGCACCAGTAAAATTCTTGGTAGAGGGAATTATGGAGAGATATTCCAGAAGAAAGCAATACTTTAGGAAATGATCCCTTAGCATAATGTGGTTCTGAAGACCAGGTTTAGAAGAATATTTGACCCTACCTTTAGATATAGCCATGATGAACAGTGCTTTGCACATAATAAGCGCTTAACAAATGCCATCATTATTATTATGTAGATGGGAGCGGTTTTATTCCGCTTGTGTTAGTGTGCTATCTGACAGAATCTTCCAGGGACTTGGACATTGTCTGGATCTAAAAGTATTACTTGTTGTTCTTTCAATTCCTTCCTTCTAAACCCTTTCTGTACTTCAGACTATACAGCCTAGGGTGTTCAATATCCTAGGATCACAAAGGAGGAAAAGTACAAAAACACCCAACTAAAGTGATATAAGACTCACACTGAGTTCCACTGTGGCCTCAAGATCATTTTCTAGCCTACTTCGTTAGCTGACATGCTTTAATTCTATTTGTCTTTGCCCACTTCATTATGAATAATAATTACAACGATAATCGAGGCGTTTGTTAAGCGCTTACTGTGTGCTGAGCACTGTACTAAACACTGGGTTGGATCCCGCTCTGCCAATTGTCAGCTGTGTGACTTTGGGCAAGTCACTTAACTTCTCTGTGCCTCAGTGCCCTCATCTGTACAATGGGGATTAAGACTGTGAGCCCCCCGTGGGACAACCTGACCTCCTTGTAATCTCCCCAGCGCTTAGTACAGTGCTTTACACATAGTAAGCGCTTAATAAATGCCATTATTATTATTATTATTATATAAGATCACTGGCTGCTCCAGGGAGCTCATAATGTAAGAGGAGAAACAGGTATTGAATCCCCGGTTTGCAGATGAGGGAACTGAGGCGCAGAAAAGTTAAGGAACTTGCCCAAGGTCACAGAGAAGGTAAATTGTCAGTTTAAGTTGTACATTAATCCTACCTTTAAAGATGATACTACTATATTTCTGATCCATAATCCTGGTTACTACAAAAAAGTTAAATGATGTGTTTTAGCAACCGAGGAGAAACACTTCAAGTAATTAATGAAATGGAGATAAGGTGTAAAAATCTGAAAGACCAGAATCTTAAAAAATAGAAATTCCTAATTTCAATTCTAATACTAATTTTCAAAGATGAACACATAACGAAATACTCTGACAGGGCTAACCTCAGGCTTATGTTATGTAGCATTGTGCTGTGATCAGTAAGTGTGCCTCTTTCCGGCCCAAAGCACATTTTTCTGAGAAAGTGTGTCACATTCCTGGAACTTCAGAGCCAGGGCCTTTTAAGCCATTACCATTTTTACCAAGGGACTACCCTCTTATTTTTCTTACATTAATTATATATGGAGTCCTCAGGCAGAAATTCTGATAGAAAGAACGTAAAGGAGCTAAGTACATATTATTTTAATTAAAATGGGCCCGTGTAAATATTTCATTTTGAAAATGGTTTCATAAAGGTTTCAAAATTATTTTTATTTGGGTCATTATGTTGTTTAAATAAGCAACTGCATGTTAAATATCTAAGCACATTTTGATTATTAATTAATGCAAGATAAAGTATTCAACTTAGTAAAAGCTTTATCAATGAAGCAGTAAGAGCCTGAAGAACACTTGGGAGAGTTAAATAATCAAAAATCTGAATGATCCAAAGTGTAATTGCCTTAGTTCACAAGTAACTGAAGGATTGCTCTGGGGCAAAGAAACATATTACTTTTGGCCAGAAGACATGCTAACTGAAACAATTTGAAACTGGAGATAAGAAAATTCATTTTCATGTTTTATAATTTCAAGTTTTATGTTAGTACTTCACCAATATACATTTTTTGGACTCTCTAACTGTACATCAATAAAAATTCTAAGAAAGCACTCATCACAATCCTGTTCCTTTGAAGAAGACTAGACAAAGAATGAACAAAAACGTCTATTATCTTTGGTAGTAAGTTCAGAATAGCAAGTCATCACCCAACATACCCAATAAATTTCATTTAACTGTGGTCTAAAAGATCCATCTAAAATTCCACAAAGGTAAATGCCGTACCTAACTTTTGCATGTTTTAGGACAACATCAATTTGGGAGGGTTTCGGTACCCTCGTAACAATAGTAGAAGAGTATTCATATTTGGAAGGGGCAGACCTTACGGAAATCCCGATTCTTAATTAAATCACAGAACGAGGATTTGAAGTGGTAAATAATAAATCACAAAGAATCCTCAATCTGGTTGTCAAGGAAACCTGTATGCCTGTGCCATAATTGCTGTGATCCACATCTTGCCCTTTTTGACACGGAGCCTTATCATGAATTCTGGTCAGATACTGAGAAAGTAGCTTTTCTATTCCTCTCAGGCAATCATGTAACATGCATTGAGCTTGACTGAACAAGGCCATGCTGCCACACAAATGCAGCATTCAAGGCCACCCTTTTTCTATCTACAGTCAGTAATTAACTAGCAAACTTCAGTATATTCCTACCAAGTCCTAGATTAGAAATGGGGCTGAACTACGCAAAGGTGTTTCGTGAGGGTTCGGCAGCTGTTTACCAGAACGGCTTCACTAATTTATTGTTAGGAAATCTTAAACCTCCCAAGCATATAGTACAGTGCTCTGTATATGGTTAAGTGCTCAATAATAATAATAATAATAATAATGATAGCATTTATTAAGCACTTACTATGTGCAAAGCACTGTTCTAAGTGCTGGGGAGGTTACAAGGTGATCAGGTTGTCCCACGGGGGGCTCACAGTCTTTATCCCCATTTTACAGTTGAGGGAACTGAGGCCCAGAGAAGTTAAGTGACTCGCCCAGAGTCACACAGCTGACAAGTGGCGGAACCGGCATTCGAACCCATGACCTGGACTCCAAAGCCCGGGCTCTTTCCACTGAGCCACGCTGCTTCCTCAATAAATATGATTTATTGATCGATTAATTAAACCTAGTTCTGAAAAGTATTATTCTCATTGTTTTGCTTTAATATTACAAATCTCATTTCTCAATGCTCAGTTCTAGATATTCCAATGTATTTGATTTTCAAAAATGGGTGTGTATACTGAATGATTAAAAAATGTGTGCGCTGCCTATTACAGTATGCCTTCAGTAAATACCAATGACTGGTTGAGGGGAGATTGACTTTACAGGCATGAAAGACCAGTTTAGTAGTAACAATATGGTAATGAAACATCAAAGGTATATATACATATAAACACACACACCACTTAGTGGTCTGAATGCTTTTTGTCATTTTTTTTATTAGTCGTTCCTGTGACTTTGAAGTTTTACTTCTCCCATTAATGCTGACCTATACATTATGACAGTCAGGATACCGTATCTGAAGTATCTTTAGTTATTTCTCTTTGATATTTGTTTACTTTCATTGCCATTAATGAACTCCCTTCAACTACTTCTCCAAGTACAACCTTTATTCCATAGTTCCATCAAATTTGATCAATTCAGTCCATTTTTATTTTTATCACTTTGGTGTGTTTTTATTGATCTTTTCTTACTTAAAGTCTCTCTTACCTTTGATCATTAAATCCTGTTTTATTCTCTATCAATACTTTACTCTCTCCCTCTCCCTTCTGGGTCACCTCGACTTGCTCCCTTCATTTATCCTCCCACCCGGATCTACAGCACTTATGTACTTATCTGTAATTTTATTTATTTATATAAATGTCCAACTCCCCCTCTAGACTGTAAACTTGTTGTGGTCAGGGAATGTGTCTGCTACATTGTTGTTTTGTACTCTCCCAAGTGCTTAGTACTCTGCACACAGTAAGTGCTTAAGAAATACTATTGACTAATTTTAATAATTATCTATCCTATTTGTGATATTGCAATGCACAATAAAACTGAATCACACTTTTTTTTTCAAAAGACATAACTGTAAGCATGTGTGGAATACTACCTCCTCCTGAACATCCATTCTTATTTTTGAATTTAATTGATTTTAACAAATTTGACAACAAAATTGAAAAAGTACCCTTTCCAAACCTCTCTGCATTCACCGAGCTTTACTGTTTCATTTAAGAAGTAAAACATCTTCATGTAGCAGATAGTATTACACAGGAACAATAAGCCAGGTAAAAGTTTCAGTAGCCAATTTCTCTTCTACTTTCAGTTCCTATTTCAGGCTTTTAAACCAATTTCCTTGGCACAATGGTACAATCTCTAAAAGTGATCTAAAATGTTACAAAATCTTCATGCTCAGGGCCCTAATTTTGGAAATCACATCTAAGGTATCTGATATGTAAAACCCAAGTACCCGAGCTACTACAAGACCCCTACCTATAGCAGATGGACTAGAAATCATGCTACCTGGATTCTAAATCCCAGCTGTGGCCCATCCTTGCTGTGTGAACTTGGGAAAGCCACTTAATTTCTTTGCCCTTTGGTTTCCTCATCTGTAAAATGGGGATTACAAACCTGTTCTCCCCACATCTTGCCTGTAAACTCCATATGGTCTGGCACCGAGTCTGACCTAATTGCAACTAAATAGTACAATACAGTATTCTGCACACAGTATGGAGCGCAATAAATACCAATGCAAGGTTACCTTAAACAGACTTGTCTGTAGCCTGCGGCAAAATTCCAGTTTCCAAAGGTGGCAACAAGGACAGCCTTCACTGAGAATGGTAAACAAATCTTTAAAAGCCATGTTCTGTGCTGGATTTATCTTGGCCAGTACAAAAGACATACCCCCCATCTTACCGCCTTCCCTTCATTCATTCATTCATTAATAGTATTTATTGAGCGCTTACTGTGTGCAGAGCACTGTACTAAGCGCTTCCCCACAGCACCTGTATATATGTATATATGCTTGTACATATTTATTACTCTATTTATTTATTTATTTTGCTTGTACATATCTATTCTATTTATTTTATTTTGTTAGTATGTTTGGTTTTGTTCTCTGTCTCCCCCTTTTATACTGTGAGCCCACAGTTGGGTAGGGACTGTCTCTATATGTTGCCAACTTGTACTTCCCAAGTGCTTAGTACAGTGCTCTGCACACAGTAAGCGCTCAATAAATACGATTGATTGATTGACTGATTCACTGTCCCTCCATTCCCTCTCACTCTTTTATTATCTTATACAATCAATCATTAGCGTTTCGGTGGAAAGAGCTCGGGCTTTGGAGTCAGAGGTCATGGGCTCAAATCCCAGCTCTGCCACTTGTCAGCTGTGTGACTTTGGGCAAATCACTTAACTTCTCTGTGCCTCAGTTACCTCATCTGTAAAATGGGGGTTAAGACTGTGAGCCCACTGTTGGGTAGGGACTGTCTCTATATGTTGCCAACTTGTAGTTCCCAAGCACTTAGTCCAGTGCTCTGCACACAGTAAGCGCTCAATAAATATGATTGATTGATTGATTGAGCCCCATGTGGGACAACCTGATCATCTTGTAACTTGCCCTGTGCTTAGAACAGTGCTTTGCACATAGTAAGCATTTTAAAAATGCCATTATTATTATTATTATTATTAAATAAATCAATGGTTTTTACTGTTCGCAGTACACTGTACTGAACACTATGAAGAGTACAATACAGAAGGGTTGGCAGACACATGAGACTCAGGTAGCAGGAGAGAGGAAGTCAGACAACTCAAGTCTGATCTAAATCCATCTGGATTTGGCTCTCTGCTGACTGATCTGGCTCCACAGGCTTAAGTCTACAACGCCGAGGTTAAATCAGGTGGGTCTGTAATAAAAAGGTTGAGTGAATTAAAAAAATACCCTAAGGAAAGGACATTACTCTTTGCTTAAAAAAATATGAAAATTAGGAAGTGTTTTATAGATCGGCTGACTATATTTGAATTTAGTCAGACCTCTCAAGGCCTTTTGTAGAGAGTTCTGGAAAGTTTCAGAAAACTATACAAATACCCCAGAATGTTAGAACATTGATTAGTTTATTAGCCTACCTTTCACTGACTCCTAATTACCTACTCCTGCTCATTTTAAATGCCTGGACTCTACATGCTCATTATAAGTTCAATTTAGGTCCCACAGCTCTCTGAGACTGGCAGGATTGACATCTCAAAAAATTACTTTAACTTTAAACATCCCTTTCCTTCCCAATATTCATACTTGATGAATACGAAGGGGAAGATGTGAATTTTCTATAAAAAATAACGCTTAATGCCTCATTTTCAAACCAAAAAAAAGTGTTACCAACTTCACTTGCAGCTAATACAGGTAAAAACGGCAAAGAGAACTATGATAGGCATTGGGAATATTTAAAAAGGGATTTACTACAGGGAAAGAGAAAAGTTTGGAGGCAATTGAAGGATGCTTGATATGAGAAGAGCAAGTCTGGAAGACAGAAAGGTTTATCTGATAGTGGAAAAAATATCAGTAAAAGATGTCGATGTAGGTATAGCAGATACCTGGACACTACTGTACATATAGCTTCCATTTCAAAGACATGGTTGGGACTATAAATAGATTGTCTACTGCCTATCCCATCTTCCTATTAAAGTGGACTGACATTATCCCTCTGTACCCCTCTCTGATCTTACCCCTATTCTATTGAGCACTTATTGTCTGCAGAGGCTGTACTTAATACCTAGTATAGTGCAATGCACCAAAAGGGTGCTCAATAAATACCACTATGACTTTTCCCATAATCTCTCAATCCTGCTTTCTGGATTCAAATAATCCTCACTGCAGTTTACATTATATTGATTCCAAACTTCTGTGCTTCTCAGTTTTGAAGAAATGAAGAAAATGAATGAAAAGAATGAAGAAAACATTCATGAAATATACTTTAGGAGGGAATAAATTTCAAAGTACTCATTTTTAATCTATGTTTTCTCATAGAAATATAAGCAAATATCTTAAGCAAAGCACAATTACAAAAACACAGTGATAACTTGTGAATTAAAGTGCTTCAACTAGAAGCACTGCATATGAAATGGAATGAATTTTAAATGATGTCTTTTCAGGGAAAGAAATATACTGTGTATTCAAGGACAGCACCGTAATCCATAAGAGCCCTTATTTATTTCAAATTTCTCATGATGCCATATACTACAGTTTTTACCTTTTATGTGACATTGAGCTATTTTAAAATCATAAAATAGCTGAAAAAAAAGACCTGTTAATTTAAAAGGGACACATTACAAAATCTCTCTCTGGCACTGTAATATTTTAATTTCTTTTTTCAAGACAAACCAGTTGGAAAGTGACCATCTGCTAGTATGTTAGTATTATTCAGCAAAGTAATGAACAAAATGTCCTCCTTTGTAGTAAGAAGAGGAGCATTAACTGGAAGGAGCTCATAAAAAAACTGCAGTAAAAGTAAGATTAATTCCTACAAAATAAAGACTTTAAAAGTTAAAGTTACCTCAAAGAAAAATCAAAGTTATCAGATCAGATACAGAAGTTGATAATATTAAATGCAAAGCTACAAAAAACTTAACCTGAATGAACAGAGAAGAACACATTGATAAGGTGAATAATAAAAGCCAAGCTTTCCTTTGATTCTTTTTGGCATGAAAGTCTGATAATCTATCCATGTGCACGTATATTAATTATATATCAGTGGACATTACTTTGACATTTGTGTTCCCACATAATAAAAAAATAATGTACTTACAATATGAGATACTTATAAAAAATATGCCTTTGAATATTTCTTTTTCTAGCCACAAACATGGTTCAAGTCTAGTTAACATTTCACCAACCCTCTTCTCCTCTCCCTCCAGCAATTATAGGTATTTCTTTTTTATGGACTGATAGCTAGTACACAAAGGACCTGTTTTACACATAAAAGAGCTGTCTTTTATGCTAATTCAACGCAGGGCTCTCAGAAGATGATCAGGCACCCCAGTGTACCAAGTCTGTTATAAAGTGGCTCAACAATTCTGATCTGGATCTGAATAATCCAATCCAGGCATTCTCATCCTTGGATTATCCTGGTCCAGGTGGAATGAATACTTCCTAGTTGGCACTAGGAAGCTTCTGTGTTGACAATTTGCTGGATGCCCCTGGGAAAAAGACAACTAGCAATGGCACCCTAGCCTTTACAGACTAGGCAGGAACTCTCCACTTCTTTTTTTTAAAATAATGGTACTTGTTAAGTGCTTACTATGTGCCAGGCACTGTACTAAGCACAGAGATAGATACAAGCTAATCAGGTTGGACACAGCCCCCGTCCCACAAGGGGCTCACAGTCTTAATCCCCATTTAACAGATGAGATAATTTAGGCACAGAGAGGTGAAGTGACTTGCCCAAAATCACAGAGCAGGCAAGAGGCAGAGCAGGTAATAGAACTTAGATCCTTCAGATTTCCAGGCCCATGCTGAAACGCCCAAGCAGTACAGGTTTCTGCCCAATGTTTAACTCAACTGTGTTCTTTGAGCAATTATGATGTCCCATCTGGGTTTCATGCGCTCAGATGTGTGGCTGAAAGCTCGAGATGAAGTTATCTTTGAGAAAATCCATTTGTAATGTGTCACCCACCTTCAACCCTGCCATTTTATCTTCATTTTGCATATGCCAAGCTCTCCAACTTAAAAGCAGGTCTTTTTTAATGGAAGATCATTTTCCTCAAGTTTCTTATATATGATCATACAGATGCCAAATGACCAAGGACCTCTAGAATGTGAGCTTGTTGTGGGCATGTCCCAAGCTCTTGGTAGAGTGCTTCGTACACAGTAAGCTGTCAATAAATATGACTTAAAGAATTGAATGAATGAGTGACTCCAAATAATCACTGTCATCTTCAGCAGACATCACAGAGCCATCTCTCTGGAAATCATAAGGAATAGGAAGGCTTTAAGTGCAGTATGAAATAATTCAACTTTTGGCCACGTAATTAACGTAATTAACATACCATACCATAACATACCATAAAAAGTACTTAAAATCTATCTATAAAGGACAAGCATTTGGTACAATGCTCTGCTCAGTAAAGTGAGCAGTAAGTGCTCAGTAAATACAATTGAAAGAATAAATGTACTCTTTCCCCAAGGGATTTAAAGGCTTCAATCAGCTCCCCATTCCCCCAAACCCGCTACAGCCCCACCTGCTCACTCAGCTCCTCGCCCACCAGTCCAAGAATAATAATAATTGGTGTTTTTATTAAGTGCTTACTATGCCCCCCTCGTCCCCCTCTCCATCACCCCCCGTCTTACCTCCTTGCCTTCCCCGCAGCACCTGTATATATGTATATGTATGTACATATTTATTACTCTATTTATTTATTTATTTATTTATTTATTTTACTTGTACATATCTATTCTATTTATTTTATTTTGTTAATATGTTTGGTTTTGTTCTCTGTCTCCCCCTTCTAGACTGTGAGCCCACTGTTGGGTAGGGACTGTCTCTATATGTTGCCAACTTGTACTTCCTAAGCGCTTAGTACGGTGCTCTGCACATAGTAAGCGCTCAATAAATATGATTGATTGATTGACTGATTGACTAATAATCCCTTAGGTGACAGCTGGCAATTGACAATTATTTCTAGACTGTGAGCCCGTTGTTGGGTAGGGACCGTCTCTATATGTTGCCAACTTGTACTTCCCAAGCGCTTAGTACAGTGCTCTGCACAAAGTAAGCGCTCAATAAATACGAATGAATGAGTGAATGAATTGGTAGAGTTGGGATTTGAACACATGACCTCTGACTCCAAGTCCTGTACTCTTTCCACTGCACAACACTGCTTCTCTAGGTAGTTAAGGTAGTTAAGGCCTGGGAGAGTTCAAACAAGTTCAAAGAAATTTATGTTCTAATGGGCAAAACACAGAAAGATTTACAACTGGTAGAATATCATTTCATGAACGAACAGACTTGGTTTTATATTTGAAATAATTCTCGGTCCTGCGAATATCAAGGCGGATATGTATTTAAGTCACAATACACTAGTTTGCATCAACCCAACAGACTGTGAGCCCGCTGTTGGGTAGGGACCGTCTCTATATGTTGCCAACTTGTACTTCCCAAGCGCTTAGTACAGTGCTCTGCACACAGTAAGCGCTCAATAAATACGATTGAATGGATGAATGAACAGACCACTTAAGCATGTATGAATTTCAGTCCTATCCTCAGCACCTATGTGTAACTGACAATACATATATCACAACTATTAAGGATGGGTATGAATGCAAAAATTGCTAAGAGTAAAATGAGGCACAACTTGGGGGGTTGGGAATTAATCAGGAAAGGCTTGTTGGAGAAGTTGAGAATTCTGGAATACTTCTAAGATAGAATAAGAGCTGTTATCTAGCAGACGTCTTGAGGAAAGGGAATTCCAGGCTTGGGGAACACCAAATCATCAATCATCAATCGTATTTATTGAGCGTTTACTATGTGCAGAGCACTGTACTAAGCGCTTGGGTAGTACAAATTGGCAACATATAGAGACAGTCCCTACCCAACAGTGGGTTCACGGTCTAAAAGAATAATAATGGCATGTGTTAAGCACTTACTATGTGCAAAGCACTGTTCTAAGCACTGGGGGGATACAAGGTGATCAGGTTGTCCCACGCAGGGCTCACAGTCTTAATCCCCATTTTACAGATGAGGTAACTGAGGCTCAAAGAAGTGAAGTGAGTTGCCCAAGGTCACACAGCAGGCATGTGGCGGAGCCGGGATTCAAACCCACGACCTCTGACTCCAAAGCCCGTGCTCTTTCCGCTGAGCCACGCTGCTTCCCTAATGACTTTCTAGACTGTGAGCCCACTGTTGGGTAGGGACCGTCTCCATGTGTTGCCAACTTATACTTCCCAAGCGCTTAGTACAGTGCTCTACACACAGTAAGTGCTCAATAAATACAATTGATTGATTGATTGATTGATTGACTTGAAAGAAAAGTTCAAACAGGGTGCAGTGTGGCATAATGGATAGAGCGCTGGCCTGAGAGTCAGAAGGACCTGGGTTCTAATACTGGCTCTGTCAGATGACTGCTATGTAACCTTGGGCAAATCACTTAACTTCTCTGGGCTTCAGTTACTTCATCCATAAAATGGGAATAAAAAAATATATATGTATATAACAGTATTTGTTAAGGGAATTAAAAAATATACATATAATGGTATTTGCTAAGCACTTACTTTGTGTGGAGCACTATGTGGGATAGGGACTGTATCCAGCCTGAAAAAGTTATATCTACCCCAGAGCTCAGAACAGTATTTGGCACATAGTAAGCACTTAAGCAGTATCATAATTATTGCTATTATTAGATCTCTGTTATTCCAGGGACCAGCCTGAAGAATGTGTTTTACAAAGCATCCTCCTAGGAATCATCTAGAAAATTAGAAGTGACAGAAATCCCTTTTATTTTTTATGACACATTAATCATAATGTGCCTAGTGGCAAGAGCCCAGTCTTGGGAGTCAGAGGTCATGGGGTCTAATCCCGGCTCCGCCACTTGTCTGCTGTGTGACCTTGGGCAAGTCACTTCACTGGGCCTCAGTTACCTCATCTGTAAAATGGGGATTAAGACTGTGAGCCCCACATGGGACAACCTGACTACCTTGTATCTACCCAGCGCTTAGAACAGTGCTTGGCATATAGTAGGGCTTAACAAATACCATCACTATTATTGTTATTATTATTATTAATCACAGGAAAAGAATCTAAGTATTTTTATCTAACCTTAACAATAATATGTGCCAAATACTTCACTGAGCGCTGGAGTAGACTCAAGATAGTCAGGTTGGTCACAGTCCCTGCCCCACTTGAGGCTCACTGTCTAATGAATATATGAATCAACTTAATTATTACTCGAATGAAGCTGTATATTTTGGAAAGAACTAAAGTAGGCTCAGTCTTCTACCAACCACTTGACCCTTCACATGCATTTCAATCACCCATTTTTACCAATGCCCATTTTATTCTCTAAGCTAACTGGCCACTTTCTAGCCAGAATAGTGAAGGATGAGTATTGTTCGGTAAGTTGCTCACTGTGACTGTCATACCCCGTTAATGCAACTTTGATTTTCCTTTGTTCTGACAGAAGCAAACAGCTGCTTGTATATGAGCCCCAATCCCTGGGCTGTCTCCCATTATTCCACACTTTTGTTTGACAAGGTCACTTGCTGTGGGGGTTTGGGGGAGAAAGAATATGTAGTCTATAGAATTAGAGTTAAACCACAGGCAACCCAGCTTGAATGCCCTCATTTGTTTCATAGCACCCGCATATCAAGAATAACAAAGGAAAATCTTTGACTCTCTGGCAAGGCAAACTTCTTTCTTTAATGCTGATTTCATAATCCTAAAACTAGCTCACAAAAAGCAAACCATATTTTCATAAATCCCCTCTCCTTCAAATCCATAGGAAGTTATGGGAGAGACGGATTTAATTACAAACAGGATTAGCAAACCAAGATTAATATTACATTGTTCATACACTGCTGAAATACTGTGAGGCAATGCCGATCCATGCAACATCAATTCTATCAAGCATCACAGGAAAAATTCTAGACATAATTTGAAAGCTGTGGCTTGTTTTTAATTTCTTTCGGAATGTTAATTTTCCTTTAAGGACATTTAGGACGAGACAGTAAGAGTCCTCCAAGAAGAATTGGTGGAAATCTGGCCTGTAAACTGACAATGCAGATTTAAACCTATATCTTTCTGTTTCTGCTCTTGTGAAGAAAGTTTAACGTGGGCGTAAATATACTTATTGTTGGACACTGAACAGGGAACATTCTGTTTATTGTTGTACTGTAATCAATCAATCAATCAATTGTATTTATTGAGCGCTTACTGTGTGCAGAGCACTGTACTAAGCGCTTGGGAAGTACAAGTTGGCAACATATAGAGACAGTCCCTACCCAACAGTGGGCTCACAGTCTAAAGGGGGAGACAGAGAACAAAACCAAATGTACTAACAAAATAAAATAAATAGAATAGATATGTACAAGTAAAATAAATAGAGTAATAAATATGTACAAACATATATACATATATACAGGTGCTGTGGGGAAGGGAAGGAGGTAAGATGAGGGGAATGGAGAGGGGGACGAGGGGGAGAGGAAGGAAGGGGCTCAGTCTGGGAAGGCCTCCTGGAGGAGGTGAGCTCTCAGTAGTACTCTTCCAAAAGCTTAGTACAGTGCTTTGCACCCAGTAAGCGCTCAATAAATATGATTGAATGAATTAATGAAAGAAGACTTTTGTTTATAATTTTTAATGACCTAGAATCATTCACATGAATTAATTATGCTCGGTTGAGACCTACCATTAAAACATGTGATCAACATTTTGTCAGTGTTTCTAAGAGGCAATAGATGTTGTGGAGTCATTTCTGCGACTGACCTCTAGACTGTAAGTTCATTGTGGGCAGGGTACTTGTTCACCAACTCTGTTACACTGTACTCTCCCAAAGGCTTAGTAAATTCGACTGATTGATTGATCAACATGTGATCTCAGAAAATAAATAAAATAAATAGAGTAATAAATATGTACAAACATATATACATATATACAGGTGCTGTGGGGAAGGGAAGGAGGTAAGATGAGGGGGATGGAGAGGGGGACGAGGGGGAGAGGAAGGAAGGGGCTCAGTCTGGGAAGGCCTCCTGGAGGAGGTGAGCTCTCAGTAGTACTCTTCCAAACGCTTAGTACAGTGCTTTGCACCCAGTAAGCGCTCAATAAATATGATTGAATGAATGAATGAATGAAGGAAGACTTTTGTTTATAATTTTTAATGACCTAGAATCATTCACATGAATTAATTATGCTCGGTTGAGACCTACCGTTAAAATACGTGATCAACATTTTGTCAGTGTTTCTAAGAGGCAATAGATGTTGTGTGTGGAGTCATTTCTGCGACTGACCTCTAGACTGTAAGTTCATTGTGGGCAGGGTACTTGTTCACCAACTCTGTTACACTGTACTCTCCCAAAGGCTTAGTACAGCGCTCTGCACTCAGTAAATTCGACTGATTGATTGATCAACATGTGATCTCAGAAGAATGAAAACTATCATTACCACACCACACCTATTCATATTGTTTTCAGAAGGAGACATGCAGGAAAGGTGGGTTGGCAGGTTTTCAGGGCAGCGTCTGAGTGGTGAAAGAATGCTGCCTGGGGCAGTTTCCATTCCAAAGGAATCCCAGGAGCTCTGCTTGTAAATTTTATATTAGTGGAGAAAAGGGGTGGTACTTGGGAACAAAAAAAGCAAGGGAACGCTTTTAGGCTTTTTTGAAGAAGCAAACCCCTGAATAGCAACTGGAGGTGCATTTCTAGGCTCCCTCAATCACTGCCACTTGTCTGATAACACAAATCAAATCCTGAATATTTCAGTGGTTCATTTTGTCCCCAACACAAAAGAGTCCTTCTCTCCCCCATCTCTGTTTTCATCTATTTATTTATATTGCAATTAGATTTTCCATCCACTAAAAGGATGTCAAGATTGCTTACCTGCGGATAATAAAGTACCGTCTAAATTTGGCAAAATTGAAACAGAGTAAGTAGTAAGTGTGTCATTCAGGTTTGCCGTGAGCGATAATGATTTTTCACGTTTGCAAAAAGCATAAAATTTCATTATTCTCCATTCCCTCCTTTCTCAAAGAGGGAAATTATCTGGACAATTTTCAGCAGGATTTGACATGAAACTGAATACGCATGCCACCTAAAAACTGTGCTGGATTTTAAAGTAATAATTGGAACGGCATTTTTTGAAAATTCCCCATGCACTTGCCTTGTTGTGTGGAATTCTGAAAAGGGAAACTATTTTTACCACCTCTGATAAGTCAGCTTTCTAGACCCTGTTGAGACTAATCCACTTTATCTCTCTTATTCTTGGCCATAAACTCTCCACTATTCATTTATAATGTTCAAATAAAATGGATTTTCCAAGTTTCAATCAGAACTACCTCCTTACTGTCATGGTACATTTACAAAGTACTGCATTTAGTGACATATCTTAAAGAGTGTGCATTGTAACTGAATTACATTCGAATTATCCAGTGCTAACAAGTATTCACATAATAAAAAAGAAGCTAATGGTAATCCTTTATGACAGCCTTCACTTCCTAACAAAGTGAATTGAACACACTCTGGTAGTTCACTATTAAGAGTACAGGACAGGAGATTTTCAGCTTCATTTATATTCAAAGGCAGGCAAATCACTAAAACTCATTTACATCCCTCCATTTTCCATACAGCATGTCGACAGCGGGTGGTCTATCGATACCATCTTTGAAATAGGTGGGTGGTTTAAAATGCCTTTACATTTCAGTAAATGCTCTGAATTACAAAATAGGCCCAAGTCTTAAGTTCGGAATTTTCTCGTGCAGGGCTGCAATAAATCCAGGACATACTCCGTTCTCATTTTAAACTCTGTTCCATAAACTGGTTTCATGCCATAAATTTATTCATTCTAATCCAGCATGTTATACATTACTTAAACCCATTACAGGTATGATCGTTTGGCCCAGTTGCTGGTAGGATATGCTTTTTAAGAAATAACAAATGAAGACGTGCCAGCTTTCTTTGACTTTTTATGCAGACCCATTGGAAAAACGTCTTAGCGTTTCTCCCTAAATTGATGAATTGCTGACACAAATGCGAACTGGAACCAAAAGACCTAATTCATCAACTAAAACTTCATCACTACATCACTTTGGAAAATGACATGACAAAACCCAAGCATGCATCGATCCGCCGGGAGCGGAACACATAGTACAGAGAACACATGGTTCCCACAAAAGAGGAGCAGCATAGCCCGGTAGAAAGAGCACAGTCTCGGCAGTCGGAGGAGTGGGATTGTAATCCTGACTCCACCACTTTCCTGCCATGTGACTTTGGACAAGTTACTTACCATCTCTGTGACTCAGTTTCTCATCAGTAAAATGGGTACTCCAATACCGGCTCTCCCTCCAACTTTCGATTTGTCTAAGTGTCTAATAATCTGGTCACTTGAGCCAGCTCTAGTTATCATCATCCATCGTATTTATTGAGCGCTTACTATGTGCAGAGCACTGTACTAAGCGCTTGGGAAGTACAAATTGGCAACATAATTAGCACCATGATCCTCACTTGTAACTGAAGGTTACCAGGGGTCACCCAAACCCAATCTAAAAAATGAAGGCCATTAAGTTAGGAAACATTCTAGGAAGAAATGAAAACAAAGTGGCAACTCCCAGGATGAATGAGAATATCTGGCAAAACCATCTCCCTGGCTTTTTTTGGTTGTTGATGATTTTTTATAGTATTTTGTTAAGTACTTACTAACAAATATCCCACGAGGCCACACTGCTACTTGAGGCTACTCTTTTCCTGTTTCCACATAGCCCACTTCTACTCCAGTCCCTCCTTTCCACTGCAAATACTTTCCACACCATTATTAGAAGAGGCATAGCCCAGTGGAAAGAGCATGGGCCTGAGAATCAGAAGACCCTGGGTTCTAATCCCGGCTCGCCACTTGTCTGCTGAATGTCCTTGGGCAAGTCACTTCACTTCTCTGTGCCTCAGTTACCTCATCTGTAAAATGGGGATTAAGATTGTGAGCTCCATGTGGGACAGAGACTGTATCCAACCCGATTTCCTCATATCCACTCCAGCGCTTGGAACAGTCCCTGACATAGTAGGGACTTAAAACACACCACAATTATCATTATTACTATCATCACCTTGAATCCCCCTACCCTTGTCATATCTCTCCTCACTGGATTTCTCTAGTGAGATCCTGTCTCATTTTGCTCCTTTGACCTCCCAAACTTCAATATTAATTAATTAATTAATGTTGGTATTTGTTAAGCGCTTACTATGTGCAAAGCACTGTTCTAAGCGCTGGGGGGAACACAAGGAGATGAGGTTGTCCCATGGGGGGCTCACAGTCTTAATCCCCATTTTACAGATGAGGGAACTGAGGCACAGAGAAGTGCAGTGACTTGCCCAAGGTCACACAGCAGACATGTGGGGGAGGTGGGATTCGAACCCATGACCTCTGACTCCCAAGCCCGCGCTCTTTCCACTGAGCCACTATGAATTCTGTGCCCCCACTATGAAGTAAAACTCTATAAGTTTCTATTGATTTCTATAAGTATTGATACCGATGTTGATATGGACAAAGCTATATAATCTGTGTTTGAGCTCTGCTTCAAGGGGTCCTGGGTCATAGCTACCTATCATTCCGAATACTTTACTGATGAAAATGAAACACTAAAAAGCAGTTGAATCCGATCAAAATGAAAAGTTATTCAGACTAAACGTGGTGAAATAACATGTAAACAGTTCAAGCTGTCATGAACATTCCTGCGTGGCTCAGTGGAAAGAGCACGGGCTTTGGAGTCAGAGGTCATGGGTTCAAATCCCGGCTCCGCCACTTGTCAGCTGTGTGACGTTGGGCAAGTCAGTTCTCTGCGCCTCAGTTCCCTCATCTGTAAAATGGGGATGAAGACTGTGAGCCCCTCGTAGGACAACCTGATTACCTTGTACCTACCCGAGCACTTGGAACAGTGCTTTGCACATAGTAAGCGCTTAACAAATACCAACATTATTATTATTATTATTACCTGTTTGTTCGTCCCTCACTGTTCAGGACCCGGAGACATTGCAACAATATTTTTCCTGTCTAAGTTTCAGCAGAAAGCTGTGTTTCTGCTAGATTTCATAAGGGGTCATAATAATAATAATACTAATAATGGTATTTGTTAAGTGCTTACTCTGTGCCACGCAATGTTCTAAGCACCGGAGTGAATAAGAGCACATCAGGTTGGACTCTGTCCCTGTCCCACTGGGGCTCACAGTCTCAATCCCCATTTTACAGATGAGGTAACTGATGCACAGAGGAGTGAAGTGACTTGCTCAAGGTCACACGGCAGACAAGTGGGGGAGCCAGGCCGGTACTCCAGCCACTCCACCAACACTGAACAGCAGAGCTTAACCGCGTTCATGGGACCTTTAAAATGCTACATGTAAGAAGTGAAGGCACATGCTAATCCCACCTTCATGACTGTGCCAGGAACCCTGACTTTGCCTTGAACGGCGGAGAACAAGTGATGATTTACCATCTTTGTCTTTGTTTTCTTATTCCTCCATCTGTCTGGGAAACCAGGAGCCAGTCCTCTAGGCCCAGGCAGGCCATTGGAAGAATGAGAGAAGGTCAAGATTGTGCACTGCATGTTAGAAATCATGAGCCATCAGTTGTTCTAGGTCAGTCAGTACACACAGGTCAATGGGAAGCAAGCCAAAGAAATGGAGGTTATTCTCGACCTCCTTCTCTGTCTCCACAGGCCTAACCCAACTACAATACTAGAGAATCATGGAAAGAGCACGGATTTGGGAATCAGAGGTCATGGGTTCAAATCCCGCTCCGCCCATTGTCAGCTGTGTGACCTTGGACAAGTCACTTAACTTCTCTCTGCCTCAGTTATCTGTAAAATAGGGATTATGACTGCGAGCCCCATGTGGGACAACCTGATCAACTTGTAATAATAGTAATAATGGCAGTTATTAAGCGCTTACTATGTGCAAAGCACCATTTGAAGCACTGGGAGGTTACAAGGTGATCAGGTTGTCCCACGTGGGGCTCACAGTCTTAATCCCCATTTTACAGATGAGGTAACTAAGGGACAGAGAAGTTAAGTGATTTGTCCAAAGTCACACGGCTGACGAGTGGCGGAGTCGGAATTTGAACCCATGAGCTCTGACTCCAAACCCCGGGCTCTTTCCACTGAGCCACGCTGCTTCCCCATCACTTAGAACAGTACTTTGCACATAGTAAGCGCTTAACAAATGCCATCATTATTATTATTATTATTAAGCAAACAAACACAAAACTAGCATATGATGATGATGATGATGGTATTTCTTAAGCGCTTACTATGTGCAAAGCACTGTTCTAAGCGCTGGGGAGATTACAAGGTGATCAGGTTGTCCCATGGGGCGGGGGGGGGGGGGCTCACAGTTTTTAATCCCCATTTTACAGATGAGGGAACTGAGGCACAGAGAAGGTAAGTGACTTGCCCAAAGTCACACAGCTGACAAGTGGCGGAGCCGGGATTTGAACCCATGACCTCTGACTCCAAAGCCCGGGCTCTTTCCACTGAGCCACGCCGCTTCTCTAACTCCCCTTCCATTAGACTGAAACAATGACCTGGCAGCAGGTAGTATACGATAATATTCAGAAAGGAAAGTTTTAGGCCGTCACAGTCCAGAATGGAGAACTGATAAACCAATACGACCACTATGAATATTTTGGGAAAATTCTTCACAATCTTGCCAACTCCCATGGCAACGTATTTGTCTCCAGATTTTTGGTTTAGATTATTCTGCTATGTACTCAAGGTGATTTATGATTTTAAGTCAATGTGGTGTAACATACACTACATCTCTGCGTATGCCCCAGAGATGGGACATGGAAACAAGTTCAGCAATCTTGATGCCCGGTGGGGTGGCCAGATGCCTGGCATGATACCAGATGTCTGGTGGTCTGAATTTTTCAGCTGGTCAGCCCCCGTCCGGCACTATTACAGAACCAGATGCTTTCCGGTCCGTTGTAAATTTTTTGTAAAAGTAAAAGCCATGAACCTCCCTCCACTGTGGCTCTTGCTGTCAAGTTCCAAAGCTCAAACACGGCACTAGATTTTGCACTGGCCTGGGAGCAGAACAGAAATGCTTTGGAGCATGGCATCCCTGCAGATAAATACTCTAGGATGGCAGGAAATCCGCATTTTTTCCAGAAAATGGTGTCCTGACATCATCATGTTATTCTCTGTGCCTGCCATCACAAAGGCGAGATCACGTGTCTTCTTGTCAGACACGCTGAGAAGCAGCGTGGCTCAGTAGGAAAGAGCACGGGCTTTGGAGTCAGAGGTCATGGGTTCAAATCCCGGCTCCACCAATTGTCAGCTGTGTGACTTTGGGCAAGTCACCTAACTTCTCCGGGCCTCAGTTCCCTCATCTGTAAAATGGGGATTAAATCTGTGAGCCCCACGAGGGACAACCTGATCACCTTGTAACCTCCCCAGCGCTTAGAACAGTGCTTTGCACATAGTAAGTGCTTAATAAATGCCATTATTATTATTATTATTATTATTATTATTATTGTCAGTGGTCTATGTAGTGTCTGAGCACACTGATAACAATAAAAATGTATTCTTATCACTTATTCCATCGTTCCTCATTTTTTCAAAATTTCATGCTGTTAATCAGTTGCAGACACCATTTAAGTATTGGCTGAAAATCCTAGCCGTAAAAACGCCACACTATCCATTTTCACGATCATTAATATGAATCAAGTTTGTTCCTTAATTTATTTTTCTTAAATGTTGGAAGTTCTCTGTTGGCAACGGACATCATACAAACGGCATAAAAGAATGAAGAATCATTCCACGGACATATGCCCCGTATTATCCACTTAACACTGCAGCATATTTTACTAACAGCCAGATGGAAACACAAATGTCTGTTGTCTGCCAGGACTAATATCAGATAAAGTGTGAACAAACACTCCCAGTGACAGAAATCAAGGACATCTTGATACGATAATAATAAAATAATATAAACACAACTAAAGCCAATCTATAGAAATTACAATCACACAGTCAATTCTTCCATTGCTCTTGCGTTTCTGGCATATTGGATGTAATGTCGTTGGAAGTTAAGGAGGGTTCTTTCAACAAAGCACGTCTGTTCATCACAACATGAAGCGATGCCCAAAGAAACAATTGTGTAAACGCATGCAGTGGTCAAAGAACACACACCAACATGTGGTTTTCCTTAAAGTCAGGTTCTTGAAGAATGTAACTCCCACATTACAGCAGCACTGACTGCACTAACATAAATACATGGGAAATTAGAGAAACTTTTTAATTACATCACGGTATTTTGCGTCGTAAGTTATTTGTCAAGTTTCTTTCTCCCACTGGATGAATGCTTTCACATACCTTGAAGAATGTCAGCCTTTTTGAGAAATTCGGAAGAAGCACTGGGGTCCACTGGATAGAGCATTGCCTGGGAGTCAGAAGGGTCTGGGTTGTAATCCCAGCACTGCCACTTGTCTGCTGTGTGACCTTAGGCAAGGCACTTCACTTCTCTGTGCCTCAGTGACCTCATCTTTAAAATGGGGATATAGACTGTGAGCCCCATGGGGGGCAGGGACTGTGTCCAACCCAATTTACACCATCTTCGCACTTAGTACTGTGCCTGGCACATACTAGGTACTAAAAAAAGTCACTATAGTTATTATTATTATTATTATTATTATTAATACTAATTATTAAATTGGGAGTCCATACAAATGAACACTTGGAAAACTGGTTCGAAATCTGACTTCTGAAATCTGACAGCTCTACCTTTTGAAAAGAGGCTGACATCTGCTTCAACAATTTTAAAACTATAAAACCCCAGTAACTACATATAGCACCCATTAAATGTTAATAAAAATTTTTAATTCATTATTTGAAAACGTAAAGCCAACTGATGAAAATTGTTAAATTGATAGAAATTAAAACCCAGAACTAGTGCTAAAATACCTAACTATAACAATCATATGCCTTTAATTTCTCAATTTTCATAAATGTAGTTTCTTCAATCACGGGTTCCACAGTGCTGTACATGTAGTACGATGTTATTGCATTATGTACTGGGACAGGAATTTGAGAATATCGGCCAATTTAAAGACATGTAAGAAAGAAAGCAGAAAAATGTAAACCCTGAAATTTAACACTGATTCAATATTTAACACAGAGTTATTACAACTCAGAGTTACTATGTATTACATAGGTATATATTTATATATATGTATGAATTTATATTCTATTATGTTGAAGCTAATCAACTCAACGTGCTTCGGTCTCATTTCTCTGGCTGCAGAACCACAGCCTCCTACGGTTATCTGAAGGTGTCACTTTTATACTTAAACACAGCAAATATCACTTTAATGCAAAAAATGATATGCGATGTCTCTTCCACATTTCATACTTTTTGAAAAGTAACAAAAAATTGAACTGTTTCTTTGGCCAGGTTTCATGAAAAGCAGTGAATCGGTGGAAGGTTAAACCTGCTGCTTTCTGATTCCATAAAGGAGTATTAATACATTCAATCATATGTATCGAGCACATACTGTGGGAAGAACAGTACTACGCAATTAAAAACAAATTCAAGTATGGAACTAAATATAAAACATTTTGCCTAACTTCATATCTTCGGCCTCACTCCCTACGTCTTTATGGCAAAGTGCTTAAAAATTGTACTATTATTATTAAATAGTAATGATATTAATAGCAATGATATTATGATCATAATAGGAATGATACTATGATAATAATAATTGTGGTATTTAAGTGGTTACCAGTGCTTAGAACAGTGATTTGCACATAGTAAGTGCTTAATAAATGTTGTTGTTATTATTATTATTATTATTATTGTTATTATTATTATTATTATTATTATTATTATTATTACTAGGTACCAAGTACAGTACTAAACACCAGGAAAGATTCCTAGCTCCGCCACTTGTTTGTTGTGTGACCTTGGGCAGGACACTTAACTTCCCTGTGCCTCAGTTACCTCATCTGTAAAAATGGGGATTAAGACTGTGAATCCCACATGGGGCAACCTGATTACCTTGTATCTGACCCAGTGCTTAGTACAGTGCTTGGCACATAGGAAGCACTTAACAAATACCACAATTATTATTACCATTATTATTACAATGAGTGAATGATCATGATTCTGAGTGCTTGTTGAGTAAAGAGTCATTAAGAACAGACCCCACTGTTCTTTTAAAACTAGAAGGGAGTATATTCCTCTCATATATGAGAGGAAGTAGTCTTATCCTTATTAGGATCATGCTTTACCTAATCTTACTGATGCAGTTTGGAATTGCAAATTACTGCATACATAATGACATAAATTTATTTTGCCAATTTCAGATAGATTTAAAGCACATATTTGGTTTCTTTACCAATACATCCCTCAACCTCAGACTGACTAGGAAGAAAAAAAACCTGTCAAAATATTTTTAGAAAAAATCTGTTTACATTGGTATTTTATTTGCCAAATAGCAATTGTTCTACACAAGCAAATTCAGGCTCCAAATTCAGATCTAGAAGGCAAGCATTTAAGGAACTTTATATCACTGATTTATAAGCACAGATACCAATTTATTTTCTAGCAACAACGGCATTTACTTGCCGCTTACAATTTTGCATTGCCGGATCATTAAGACTCACACAGGATTTCTCGGACTGCGATAGACATGTTCCTGGGAGAATCTCTTTCAGCCCCTAGATGACATGGCATGCATTCCTTATCATCAGTGCAAGATTACCCTCTTGGCTGCATGATGTACCTTCTACTTAATAGCCCAATTAATCATAAAGATGTGTTTGCAAAGGAAGTCGAAACCTCCTCTGGATAATGAAGTAGAGATTCCAGGAAGAACACTTTTACATCTACGTGTGTTCAGCGTGAGACTTCAAAAACAGTTTTCAATAACTTTTAAAAATAAAATAATTTTGATGGATAAAATGGTCTTTTCTTGACTGCTGGTTAACCCTTTGTCTCTATTTGAAGACCTACTAAAATGGTGGCAAGCTACAGGGAAGATTTTTAACTTCCTATACACTCTATTTTCCAGTCCATAGGACTTCAACTGAGCTATATATTTTGGCCTTGTTCTTAGTGACTACTAGCTTAACTTCAAATCCATACGCTTCTGGTAATTCAGTATTCTTCACTGCTATTCATGCTTGGACTATAATATCCTTGAGAGCAGAGATCATGTCTACAGACTATATTTTTAGTACTTTCCCATGTGCTTAGTACAGTGTTCTACTGTATCAATGCCACTGTTTCATTGACTGATTTACAATAGGATATTCTAAATTTTATTAATCCCAAAGTCAAGGTAGTCAGCAAGTTTCCATGTGAAAATACTCTACAATGAATGAAGCACCATAAATGGTTGAACATCTCAGAGAAAAATATGCACATTTGAAATATTAATTGGAACCAACGAATTCACTTTTGCTAAAAACTTAAAATGTTTCAGGGTTCTTACTAAAGTGCCAAAAATGAGAGGTATCAGCCATACTGGTTAAATGTGGGCGCTGAAATCAATGTATGAAAATAGTGAATTTACAGCCTATGAGTATCAGTCATAAGACCAGCTACAGCGTGGCTCAGTGGAAAGAGCACGGGCTTTGGAGTCAGAGGTCATGGGTTCAAATCCCAGCTGTGTGACTTTGGGCAAGTCACGTAACCTCTCTGTGCCTCAGTTCCCTCATCTGTAAAATGGGGATGAAGACTGTGAGCCCCACTTGGGACAACATGATCACCTTGTATCTCCCCGGTGCTTAGAATAGTGTTTTGCACATAGTAAGCGCTTAACAAATACCATCATCATTATTATTATTATTACTTAGCAATGAAACAGAACAGAACAGAGAAGGCAACATTACACAGACTCACCCTGAAGATGTCTAATGAAATCATTACAAAATGTTAACCAAAGCAGTTCAGTAAGGAGTGACACACATGCAGCATTCATTAAAATAAAGACCATTAGCCTAGAGCACACAAAATATATACAGCACACTGCCCCCCACTCTTGAAATCACACCACACATAAATACCCTCAGAAAGACTTTTATAAAATATATACCTATATATCATAACTTCTGAGCAGGACTTAAAAATCAGATGACCTGGGTTCTGCCCTGAGTGAATGAATGATGTGCTGTGTGACATGTCACTCCTCACTCTGCTTCACTTTCTCTTTCTGTCAGTTAGAAATTATCATAAGAAAAATTTCTAATTCATCTTAGTGATGAATCTGTATAAATCTATCCGTTCCTCTGATTTTACAATTGGATCATTTATTAATTGTGTTTTTCTTAGTACCTCTAGAAATACCGCTTAATCCATTGATTCTGTGCAGTCACAGATAAATTACTATGCTATAGAAATGAATTATGCTTCCTGTTAAATGAACATTAAATGAATAGTCCATCTTCCCAAATGTTAGTGATATAAAATAGTTTCAGTACAATAAAAGTTCTGGTGAAATACTTGAACATTTTCAAGTTTAAGTACTTCATATGCATTCAGCATTCCAGCTTTAAAAGAGCCTTATTTAGTACATTACAAAGTTTAAAAATACTTATCGAGGACTAAACTGGGGCTGAAAATATTGTCTGAGTAATTGCACAATACTGCAAAAGGATCAGAATCTGAAATACTGAAATACTGAAAGCCCAAAAGGATCAGAATCTGAAATACTGCTTTTAGTGCCAATTCTACACACATGAAAAACTTAAAAGCATCAAGGTTATATGGCAATTTCAAGAAATATGGAAGGCATATTGAAAATATGATGGGGCATTTAAACCTCCTTCATAATACTCTTACAACTTATACACAACCTGTAAGTGTAGTGGGTAGCAAGTCACAGGGATGGATACAAAACAGACAGCACGTTTCCAATGTTTCCAGATCCAATGGACAATAGGTTGATGTACAAATCCATTGCTACTATTCTAATTAACCACGATCCTGCAGTAAATAGGGAGAATACTATAGCATTTGGAGCCCCAAAATGTACCATTACCCTTAATAAACTATTGTCCGGCTCATTCGATACGATGAAATTTTGTATGGGTCAGTGATGGCAATAAGGCAGTGCTTATTCAATTTCTTCTGCATTAGGGACAGTGTTCCTTACCTAATATGTATACATTTTCTGACTGTTATTCTGCTTTTGTTGGTGCTGACCCTCACTTGGCATTTAATTCGCAGTCCATTGGGGGTATTCATGCTTGATGGCACCATTGTACACGCTGAATGCTTTATTTATGTAACAGTACAGGGAATAAAGCTGAAAAAATACCCCGGTTAGGGATACTAATAGTCAGTGTCACAGCATTGCTGAACTACATCTATAATGGGGATATGTCGATTGAAGTAAGTGTGTAGTGGGCATTGATTACAATAAAAAAGTTGCAGTTCTGCTCTGTCTTAAAATTTTCTCAGAAACATTTTAACTTCATGATGGCATTTCTCTATACTGTGGCGACTAGCCTTTTCCTGTCAAAAATATGCATAAAATCCTATTTATATTTTGGAATTTCCAACGGGTACTATTTCTTTTGCAGAAAATACCTGCTTCTTAAAAAAAAATCTCCAAGTGCTGCTGTTCTGAATATAACAGTTTATGAAATTAAGATACTACAAGAGTGTGGAAACGACTTAAAACATATGATATGAAAATCCATAGTTTGGAGATGAAATTCTGACCTTGTACGGAACTCAGTTAACTGCTTAGAAACTCTTTAGGCTTGGGAATCGTTACAGCACCAGGCATAATGATTATGACTTTGTTTATCCACAGCTGGGCACTATAAAAAATCTTTTCATGTGAAATAAACTTTCAAAGGATGGGAGCACCGGCCAAAGCATCCCAGCCAGGATTGACCCCAGTTTTCTTCTTCTCTGTCCAGGCCCCAGTGACATGCCTGAAGAAGGCTCGGAAGCCTTTTGGGGTGACCTGCAGGATCATAGCTCAGGAAACTGAGCCAGAATAATCCTCAGTTTAGGGACTCCATTGGGATCTGCAGAACAAGTCCTAACCGTGGCAAAGAGCATTCAGGTCTCTTTCAAGGAAGGACACCCACTAGATTCTACGCTCCTTAAGGGCAAAGATCAGTTCTACCAACTTCATTATAGTACACCCTCCCAAGAGCTTAGTATAGAGCTGTGCACAAAGTAAGTGTTCAATAAACACCATTGACTGGGGAAGTGCCCAGAGTCCTTGTCTGGTCTGAATATTCTATCCTAGTCTTGGGGATTCTGGATCTTACATGCTAAAGGCACAAGGAACAGGATGACCAAAGTGCCCAGGAACTTCCCTACACACACCACAAAAAAAAAAATCCAGTGCACACCACAGAGGGTGCAACCTTGGAGGGACCAATTCTTCCACATGTAACAGGTTTATGCAGTTATGGTTACTACACAAACCAGTGGGAGAAGAGACTGGACAATATAGTCCTATCTACTACAGGAAATTAATTCCTCCTGTAGGGAATTATCATATAATGAGAATGATAATCACCTGTATTTCTCATACTTAAAAATTTCAAATTGACCAACAGGCATTCATTATTTATAATTATAACCACTATCACTACCTGAGGCAGCTGATGTAAGTAGTGGAAACGAAAGAACTACCTCCAATTCCAATGCTCTCTAGACACTCAGTTTGGCCAGAATTCATTTATCCAATTGTATTTATTGAGCGCTTACTGTGTGCAGAGCACTGTACTAAGCGCTTGGGAAGTACAAGTTGGCAACATATAGAGACGGTCCCTACCCAACAGCGGGCTAATGTCGTTGTGCACTTCAGATTGATTTTGATGGCATAATTCTGCCAACTACACCTATCTGGATGCAAAACGAGGTGATGCCAAAGAAATGGCTGGGCACATGCATGCAAAGTCAGACATGGGTAAGTACTACGATTCAAGTTTTCCCAGAATTATAGAACTAGGTATTTCTTCGCAAAGTAACTACTACAGAAAGGGCAAAGAGAGAATATAAAACATTTGATATATGTGCCAGGGACTGTAGTCATGTAGCTCGTACCATCCCAAGTCTTTCTTCATAGTAGACCCAAATCTTCTGCTGTTCTGAATTAAATATATATAAACATATGCAGTAACCCAGCAGTACTATTGTGATTTAAACTGTGACTTCTGTAGTTATGTGGCTTGATCATTTTTAGTCACTCCTAGAACACCAGTGCCAACTCATATATTTCAAGAATACTCTAAAATACTTTGTTCTCTAGATTTAAATTTTGTAGAAAAGAGTCTTGGGCAGGATCGTTTATCATGGCTGATCTTCCATAGAGCTTATATGTAAAACTGTCTAGCTTTGGAGAATCTCCACTCCCTAAAGAAACAGCAGTTGACTTTCCCTCCTATTGCCTGGTCTCACCAACCTCCAAAAAGACACTGCTTTCCAGAAGCAAGAAGCAAAGAAACACGTCACATAGGAAATGGAGAAAATACCCAACTCCTCTAAATGCACAGAGGAAAACTCCACAAACTCACTGTTATCCTACTTTATTCCTCAATTCCTACCGTAGCCCCGCCCGCACAATTCGTTCCACTAAAACCACCCTCACATCCAACCTGTCACCAAAACCTGCCGGTCTAACCTCCGCAACATCGCCAAGATCTGCCCTTTCCTCGCCATCCAAACCAGTACCCTGCTAGTTCAATCTCTCATCCTATCCCGACTGGATTACTGCATCACCCTCCTCTCTGATCTCCCATCCTCCTGCCTCTCCCCACTTCAATCTATACTTCACTCCGCTGCCCGGATCGTCTTTGTGCAGAAACGCTCTGGACATGTTACTCCCCTCCTCAAAAATCTCCAGTGGCTACCAATCAACCTACTCATCAGGCAAAAACTCCTCACTCTTGGCTTCAAGGCCCTCCATCACCTCGCCCCCTCCTACCTCACCTCCCTTCTCTCCTTCTACAGCCCATCCCACACCCTCCGCTCCTCTGCCGCTAATTTCCTCACTGTGCCTTGTTCTCGCCTGTCCCGCCATCAGCCCCCGGCCCACATTCTCCCCCTGGCCTGGAATGTCCTCCCTCCGCACATCCGCCAAGCTAGCTCTCTTTCTCCCTTCAAAGCCCTACTGAAAGCTCACCTCATCCAGGAGGCCTTCCCAGACTGAGCCCCCTCCTTCCTCTCCCCTCCTCCCCATCCCCACCGCCTTGCCTCCTTTCCCTCCCCACAGCACCTGTATATATGTTTGTACATATTTATTACTCTATTTATTTTACTTGTACATATTTAGCCTATTTATTTTATTTTGTTAATACGTTTTGTTTTGTTGTCCATCTCCCCCTTCTAGACTGTGAGCCCGCTGTTGGGTAGGGACCATCTCTATATGTTGCCAACTTGTACTTCCCAAGCGCTTAGTACAGTGCTCTGCACACATTAAGCGCTCAATAAATACGACTGAATGAATGAATACCTCAATCTTGTCTATTTTGCTCCTTGCCTCTCTCCTACCTCCATCTTCACATCCAACAGACTACTAACCTCCCCACCTTCAAAACCTTACTAAAATCACATCCTCCAAGAGGCCTTCCCCAACTAAGCCCTCATTTCCTCTACCCTCTCAACCTTCACATCACTTATGCACTTGAATCTGTACCTTTTAAGCATCTGATATTCATCCAACCCATAGCCCACCTACCTGATGCTCCAAGACCCGAATGGGCAGAGAATGCCTAACAACTCGGTTGTATTGTACTCTTCCAAGAGCTTAATAAAGTGCTACGCACACAGGAAGTGCTCAATAAATACCAATCATTGATTGATTGATTGATTGAATTCCCCTCCAAAACACACCTGTTTCCAAAGAGGCCTGTATGATCACTGTATTCACATACTCTGCAGCTTTGAGAGTATTTCAGAATGGGATCCACAGTGTCATTCACCTCTCCATTTTTCTTCGCAATTGTCTTAGATTTAGCTCTAGAATATACTGGATTCTTTCTTTCGCTAGTTTGCTAAATAACCCCGATGTTACCTGCAATTATCTTTAGAAGATGAATCCAATATTTCAGGATATATTTGGGCTACTTGAATATTGAATGTCTTTATGATGCCCACAAAGCTTCAAGAACTGACACACTTCCTAAAAATAGCACAATGGTTCACACTTCTCCCTTTCCCCTGGAGAATCAGATCTCCCTGTAAACCCTACCCAGAAGATCAGGCCCATGTCATTACAATACCATCAAATAAGTACCCAGGTATCAATGAACCAATCAATAGTACTTATTGACTGTTTAATGTATTCAGAATACTGTATAAAGCACTTAGGAGAATATAAAGCAACAGAGTTGATAGACATGTTCCCTGCCCACAAGTTTAGATAGGGGCAGATATTAATATAAAATAAATAATTTATAGATATATATGTACATAAGTGTTGTGGGCTCATGGAAGGGACTGAGGGGAGGTATGTATTTACTACAACAATACATCAGTGTAATAGTATATTACCTCATTTTATGTTACTAGCATGTAGAAGCATTATACTAAACAAGTATGTGCTAGATGGCAAACTTCTTGAGGGCAGGGATATGCACTTATTCTACTATTCCAAGTGCCTAGTACAATTTACGGGCTAACAGTCAGCTCTCAGTAATTGATGGACTGTATTCCAAATTAGCTATTAAAAGAAATAACCTTCATTAAAACTACTCAAAGATTTGAAACATTAAGTTCATGAAAATGAAATCCTGTTGGATTAAAAACCTCAAAGTCAGGAATTTAGTAAAGTGACTGGCACACAATGTGTTCAATAGATACTACTGATTGATGAATTCTGTAGATGCTCTGAAGAAATGGTGTAGGATTTTTTTAGAGAAACAATTTCATGCTAAAACTGGATTTCCACCCCACTGTCATTTATACGATCATAAGAAATGGATTTAAATAATATTCACTGTATCCACTGTCTTGCTCTACTTGTCCCAACTTATATCAGACAGCAAAGTAACAGCTAAGCTAAATGTTAGACAGGTCCCGATCTTTGGCTCAGGCTCTTATGTTCAGCTAAAATGGAGTTTGATAACTCTGTTCTTCAATCCCGTGCCCACATAATAGGAAAAGCATTTATTACAAACTGAATTTAAAGCAAGGCATCCAAGTATGACTGAATTTCAGTTTCATAAAGTACTTCATTTACTTTGAAGAGACTCTTCTGAAAGGTGAAGAAGAAGCTGGTGACCCTTATGGCAACTTCACGTTTCGTGTGAGTTTTCACTCTTTTTATCTTGTACTTTTCATTAAAAGAGCATATTAGGAATGAGGCTGACAGGATCAATAGAATTTAAGATATTCTTATAATCTGGGTTTAACACTGCAGTAACACCTTTAATCAAAGACGTGGAACCTTTCATGACATTCTGACGCCTACATCTGTCATCTAGTGGCTGCTTTTATTGAGCAGAATTAACAACTCCAGTGAAATAATTAAAACTGCTGAACCAAATGTCATAGTGAAACTACTTTGACACTTTATCGCTATTATAAAAGTATCAATTCAATCAAAGCATTCTGCAAAATATTAAAGGGATTACATAGTAAGAATGAGTGCTCTGCACACTATAAGCGCTCAATAAATACAGAGTTGGTGAGCAGATGAGGAGAAAATATCACAGTAGCCTGCCACCTGTTGAAATTAATAATGCTGTTATGATGTGAAGGTTAATAATCCCAATAAAAATTGAGAATCATTTCAGTCAGATTCTAGGGTTAGAAGATGTTTTCCTCTAGATTGCAGTATGGTTTAATAATGAAACCACAGGGTTGAGAAATTTGGGGACTGTAAATCCTGTTCTGTTTGTAGCTCAAGCACCGATTAATTGAATTGGTTTATGAATTGAAAATGCATAATCCCTGTCACTCTATAAAATGAGTGTGATTAGGATAATGTTCTCTGGGAAAACGACATTACAGAGATGAAATGCTTCAGCATGTCTAACATACCCGCTATATGGTAAGAACATTAAAATCATATACATCTAGAAACTGCAATAGTAAACTGAAAACAGCCGTTTCCTTCCTAAAGATTTCACTGTGCAGAACAGAAACTGTCCCGCTTCAACAAATTACAAGTGACAAACAACAATAGGTATTTGTCATATTAAATTAGACATCTGGGGGTCACAAGACTATCCATTCGAATGTGAACTTTTGAAAATGCAGTGTGGAATTAAAGAGATTCTGAAGTGAAAGATGATTCTGAGAATGCTGTCATTTTTTGTTACTGACTGTATCTATCTGTAATCATTTTAGAGCTCAAGTACTGTAACGCACTATTAATAGAATTTTTTATGAGGAAATGCCCTCTTTCTGAAAAGCTGGAAAATGTAGGCAATGATGCTCAAAAGAAAATAGAAATATTTAAAAAGCACTCAGTTCTCCTCTAACATGAGGTTCATGTTCCCGATGAAATCTGTGCTAAGGAAAATTCAAATCTCAGGGCCTGGCAACTCACACACATGCACAACTATTTGTTACGACATCGCATCGACTTCTAGGCAGACAGCCGTACGGTCAGTATGCTTCCCTAATTCGCTAAAGGGGTTTTCTCTAAGACGCAGAGTAAAACAAATATTATGGAAGAAAATAGTGAAACAATGCTTAGATTACAAATGAAAAAGAAAACAAAAGATTCATTTTGGTAACTGTATTAATGATGGCATTTATTAAGCGCTTACTATGTGCAAAGCACTGTTGATTTTCTTCATTATTTTTCCTTTATTAGCCGTTACAGTAATCTGAATGTATGAACAAAATATTCATAGATGTAGGGGCTGAACGATTATGTTTATACCGTCTTACATAATATACTGCTTTCTACGCTTATTTAATATTTTGAACTACAAAATATATGTGTTCACAAATTTGCTTACAATTACTTTTCCACAAAATAGCACGAGATGTTCCGTGAAACAGAGTTGCTGATGATAATGTGCTCTGTCTTCACCTCTCCTGCCATGGATCTTTGGCTAATGCCCTTGCTCCTGTCTGGAAATCACTCTATGAAATACTGGAGGAAAGAGAACCGATAAATAACTATGACCACTCATTTTTGCTCTCATACTAGAACATAAATACTTTTGTGACGCAGCAAGCAGCAAGGAACAGAGCATGGGCCTGAAAATCAAAGGACCAGGGTTCTACCACTTGCCTTGTGTGTGACCTTAGGCAAATCACTTAACTTCCCTATGGCTCTTTTTCCTCGTATGTAAAATGGTGATTTAATACCTGATTAAATACCTGTCACAAAGACTGTGAGCTCACGTGTGATAGGGACGGTGTCCGCAGTGATAACCTCGTATCATCAGCATCATCATCATCATCAATCGTATTTATTGAGCGCTTACTATATGCAGAGCACTGTACTAAGCGCTTGGGAAGTACAAACCGGCAACATATAGAGACAGTCCCTACCCAACAGTGGGCTCACAGTCTAAAAGGGGGAGACAGAGAACAAAACCAAATACACTAACAAAATAAAATAAATAGAATAGATATGTACAAGTAAAATAAATAAATAAATAGAGTAATAAATATGTACAAACATATATACATATATACAGGTGCTGTGGGGAAGGGAAGGAGGTAAGATGGGGGGGATGGAGAAGAGAGGGAGAGGAAGGAAGGGGCTCAGTCTGGGAAGGCCTCCTGGAGGAGGTGAGCTCTCAGTAGGGTCTTGAAGGGAGGAAGAGAGCTAGCTTGGCGGATGGGCAGAGGGAGGGCATTCCAGGCTCGTATCCAGAAAAGTGCTTGGACCAAAGTATGAGCTTAACAAATACCACAATTACATATTACCATTACAGAGTAAACATTTAGCAAATGTCACATTATTACTTTAACTTCATAGGTAGGAATGGCACAATTTGACACAGGGCTAGCCGATGCCTTCAGAGAATGTTTGAATTTTAAATTACACCACTTGGTATGTTAGCATCCGGTTTAATCTCTTCACACACAATCAAATCAACAGGCAGATGCCACGGAAGGAATAGGGCATCAATTCACTTTCTACAGAATAGGAGAACTGTAGATCGTAAAATCAAGCTGGACCCAACTCTGCCTGCCCACATCTGGGTTGAAAGTGACACTGAGCCTTAGTTTGCTTCAGGACGGTGATTATATGTCTGTATAGACGCCCTGATGGGTTACTGACATTATTACCCCTGCATAATGGTGCTATGAAGAAATTAGGCCTGGGTCCAGTCTGGTTCAGCCTAGACTCACTTTCTTTTGAGCAATGCACCTCTAACTGAGGTCAGACTGCTTCTCCTCAGCCAGCCACCTTGTTGTTCTAGGGTTTGGGGTAGCTGAGCTCCTACAGGCTTAAAGTCTAGTTAAATCAAGGGGAAAATCAGACTACGCTTTGTGAGCCCTTGGCATGGTTGAGTAATCCCTCCTCTGCCCTCCTAACTTTGCCACTCACACCTCTTTCTCTACAACGCAGAGGAAGCCCACAGATCACATTAGCAAGAGGCTATTAGAAGCGGAACCTAAGTACTGGAAATCTGACTATCCTGCTGGAAATTCATCTAAGAATATAATTAACAGGTTTGGGAAAGACAATTGCAAAGCCCGGATTGTTAGATTTTAAGAACAGCAAAATGACGCTTTTGCTTTCCCACCCTCCATGCTTGAATTATTTGTAGCTATATTCAGCAACTGTGAAACGAATTATTAAAGCATTTTAAAAATGTTCTGTTAGTGACTATCGTACATAGTAAACTTCATAGAAAAATGACAGATTAAAGAAACAGTAGTGGAATTTCAAAACCCTTTTATAGAAGATCAAGGCACCGGCATGAGGAAGAGTAACTCAGATAACCCTTTCTTTACCACAGAATATCGCTTTCTGTTTACATTTTCTTTTCATCAACATCATTGAAAATCTGTTGTTTATTCACATGTGCCTGAGATTTATCAGGTTGTTTAAACACACAAAACTCTCTCTCTCTTTCTGTCTCTCTCTCACACACACACACACACACACACACACACACACACACAATTCTGTGGAATGAAGAGCAATATTTTTCACTGTTTTTCCCTGACATGTATCCTAGGAATGAAAAAAAAAATACTGACAAAGATTTTTCTTTACATTTGGGATTAGAAATGTACGAAAATTTTTCACACAGATGGATGGAGACATCTTCGGAATTCTATACGGCGGTCTATCGCCACATGAGCACCTGCAGTCTCGCATTGTCCTGCTAGGCATTCCTGAAAACACCTGGGCAAGCTGTTTGCTCAAAAACTATATACTGGAAGAGATAAGGGATAATTAGCAAATAAAACTATTCCTGGCACTCTCTCGACATTAGTGCAGAGCGGCAGCACCAAGCTGGCACCTGGTAAAGGGAACTGCTAGATGTGATAATTCCAATTTACACATTCAGCACAACATTCTGTCTGCCTGTCAATTTGAAACAGTTTCATATTCGGCGATAATACGGATACCCCAAAAGGATGCAATGTTGAAATGCTGACATTATTTTTTATGTAGGAACCAGAACCTCTCCTCTAGACCATCTGCAACTGTCTTCTTCACTCGTAAGTTGAGTGCAGGTGGTCCACTGCTTTCCCAAGATTCAAAAGCATTCCGATCTACACAAGGGAAACTAAATTTCAAACCTCTAAACAGAAAAAAAACATGGACAGGTATCATTTCTTCTAAACATATTTTGTATAAGAAGGAAAATAATTTAATGAGGGAGCAAAGGTTTGGCAACAATTCAGTTTTATTTTCAGTAATAGAATATTTATCGCCTACCATAATCATTAAAACGAAGGCTTATACTAAACTATTCTCCTTATGGACTGAATATAATCAAAGTGTATTAGGACCTGATTGTACAGTCAATAAAATGTGTGTACACATATTATAGGAAGAGAGTAACAAATGAATAGAAATGTGAACACTGCACGTAATCATAAATAAGGCTCTCATTTTTCCCCAATTTCAAATGATTATCTTGTAGGATCACGGGGGAAAAAATGGTTCAAAAATTGCAATTAATCTAAGTGGTATTTTCTGAAACTAGCCAGAAAATTTGGACTATTTTCTTTAGGGTTTGAACATTTTACTCGCTTTATAAAATACCAGCTACAAAACCACTGATTTATTTGGTAACATATGCCATAAAACACTTTTGTCTGGGAACACTGACATGAGTACCAAATCTTTTAGATACACACACACACTATCTCTCTCTCTCTTCCCCCCACCCTCTCCGCGGGTGCTCTGCGCCATTGAGTAGTGCCCCTATGAAAGCCAATATCGTTCCTCACAAATGTCAGACACCGTGATGCTAACACACTTCTCTTGGAGATCACTGAAACCGCCACTTGCTCCTGTGCAGGTCCATATGAACTCCAGTGCTATGTCTGAGCTGCAGCAAGAGGAAACTCAGCACTGAAAAGTTTTAATAACTCAATGATATTTATTGAATGCTTGATGTGCTTAAAGCACTGACTTAAACAAAAGAGTAGACAGACACAATGCCTGCCCTCCAGAAGCTTATAATCTACTGGAAAATACCCTAACGTTGTCTGGCACTGTATCGGCCCCAGATAACACTTAGTTGAGATGAAAACCAGAAGACTGGACATCCTAAATATGCTCCATTGGACACCAATGGAACAGTTGTGTGGGAAAACTCCTCTACACTGAAAACTCATTGTGGGAAGGGAATGTGTCTGTTATATTGTTATACTTATACCCTCCCGAGCACTTAGTATAATGCTCTGCACAGAGTAGGCGCTCAATATATATGATTAATCAATTGACTGATTGGCTCAAACCACACCTTTCCTACTAGCAAATGAGGAGACCGTCTGGGAGATAGTCAAAAACCTTACTGAAGTCCAGAGATAAATTCTATCCACTGCCGGAAAATCTGCTGTCATAGATTAGTCAACCTGGCATTGTTTGTTCTTTACACAGCCATTGAGTTTTTCCCAGGATCACATGTGCTTTCTGGAGATTGCAAATTCCTACCACTGGCAGTAATATAGAATGTCTACCCAAGGCAGAACAGTCTAATTACATAATAATTTATTCGGGTCTCTTCACAGATATTGATATCAAATGATTGGTATGCCATTTTAAAGACTGTAAGAACATTTGTTCTTTCCCTTTCCAAAGGATTGGCTAGGGCAGACTGATCGAGAAGAATGGATTTTTGGTGCTGTAGTTTCAGGACTGAGCCTTGTCCATCATTCATGAAGGGAGACTCCATCCTCATAATTTGGTCTATGAGGTTCAGAAGTTACCACCACCACCTCGAATCGGAGAAAATCCAGGGAAAACAAAATGAGTGTGCCTGAGGTGACAATTCAAACCTCACTTCCCTGCTTTGGACTGGCAAAATGTGACTTTGACAAATGCTTGGTAACTACAAGAATGCCTTTAGTTTATGTTTAACCTCATGCAGCCACCACACTACATATGATATCAAATTAATTTTAATATCATAGTATTCATTATAACAATCTAAAAAACTCAACGCACATGTTTACAAACAAACAAGAGAAGCAGTGTGGCTCAATGGAAAGAGCAAGGGTTTGGGAGTCAGAGGTCATGGGTTCAAATCCCAGCTCTGCCACTTGTCAACTGTGTGACTTTGGGTAAGTCACTTAACTTCTCTGGGCCTCAGTTACCTCATCTGTAAAATGGGGATTAAGACTGTGAGCCCCCTTGGGACAACCTGATCACCTTGTAACCTCCCCAGTGCTTAGAACAGTGCTTTGCACATAGTAAGCGCTTAATAAATGTCATTATTATTATTAATAATAATAACTATAACTGTGATATTTATTAAGCACTTACTATATGCAAGCTAGATTAAGCTAATCAGGTTGGACATAGTCCCTGCCCCACACAGAATAGCTATAAAACAGAACTTATGATGTGTTCAATCGGTTTGGATGGAGAGGAAAGGGCAGATCTTGGCAATGTTGCGGAAGTGACACCGGCAGGTTTTGGTGACGGACTGGATGTGAGGGGTGAACAAGACAGTGGAGTCGAGGATGAAACCAAGGTTGTGGGCTTGTGAGACGGGAAGGACGGTAGTGCCGTCAACAGTTATGGGAAAGTCAGGGAGAGGGCAGGGTTTGGGAGGGAAGATAAGGAGTTCAGTCTTGGACATGCTGAGTTTTAGATGGCGGGAAGACATCCAGATGGAGATGTCTTGAAGGCAGGAGGAGATACGAGCCTGGAGGGAGGGAGGGATAGAGAGCAGCGGCAGAGATGTAGATTTGGGTGTGATCAGCGTAGAGATGATAGTTGAAACTGTGGGAGCAAATGAGTTCACCAAGGGAGTGAGTGTAGATAGAGACCAGAAAGGGACCAAGAACTGACCCTTGAGGAACCCCTACAGTAAGGGGATGAGAGGGGGAGGAGGAGCCCGCAAAAGAGACTGAGAATGAATGGCTGGAGAGATAAGAGGAGAACCAGGAGAGGAGGAGAGTCTGTGAAGCCAAGGTTGGATAGCATGTTGAGGAGAAGGCAGTTGAGAGGCCAAGGAGGATTAGGATAGAGTAGGAGCCGTTGGATTTGGCAAGCAGGAGGTCATTGGTGACCTTTGAGAGGGAAGTTTCCATGGAATGTAGGGGACAGAAGCCAGATTGGAGGGGGTCGAGGGCAGAGTTGGCATTGAGGAATTCGAGGCAGCACTTGTAGATGACTCGTTCAAGGAGTTTGGAAAGGAATGATAGGAGGGAGATAGGGCGATAACTAGAAGGTGAGGTGGGGTCAAGAGAGGGGTTTTTTTAGGATGGGAGAGACATGGGCCTGTTTGAAGGCAGAGGGAAAGGAACCAGTGAAGAGTGAGCGGTTGAAGGTGGAAGTTAGGGAGGGGAGAAGGGATGGAGCGAGAGATTTCATAAGACGAAAGGGAATGGGGTCAGAAGCACAGGTGGCTGGACTAGCACTTGAGGAGGGAGGAGAGCTCCTTTGAGGATACTGCTGGGAAGGATGGGAGAGTAGAGGAGAGCGTTGAGAGCCGGGGGTTGGAGAAGCGGGGTGGGGGGGGGTGACTTTGGGGAGCTCAGACATGATGGATTTAATTTTATTAATGAAGTAGGAGGCCAGATCGTTGGGTGAGGGAAGGAGTGGGGGAGGAACCAAGGACCTGAGAAGGAAGTTAAATGTATGGAAGAGCTGACGGGGATGATGGGCATGGGTGTCAATAAGGGAGGAGAAATAGTTTTGTCTGGCAGGAGAGGGCAGAGTTAAGGCAGGAAAGGATAAACTTGAAGTGAACGAGGTTGGCATGGTATTTAGACTTTCGCCAGCGATGTTCAGCAGCTTGAGCATAAGAGCGAAGGAGGCGGACAGTGGCAGTAATCCAGGGCTGTGGGTTAGTGAATCACTTCTGTATTTTTACCAAGAAAACTCTATGGCTACACTACCAGAACAATTACAGATGGAGGAGGGACATTCTGGGAGAGATGTGTCCATTGAGTGGTTTTGGGCTGGAGACAGCTCCACAGCATAGGACAAGGTAATTTACTGAATATATCTGCAGGTAATTGGCTGTGATATGATTTGTAAATCATGAAACCATAGAAACACACCGAAAACATACATACTTATATCTTGTATGTGTATTCACTCATACATGAAAAACTTGTTTATGATAATTTTGAGATCGGTATTTTTACTTTCGAAAAGTAACTTTAGGTTGTTTTTAACTATTTAACCTTCATCATAACATTCTGAGGTTAGCTATAGCAATTCATCCCATCTGTGAGGGTCACAAAATTAGTCCTTTGGGTCACGTTCTTTCAAAATGCATTCACACATCTTAATTCTGGCAACTGCCACTTCCAACAATTTTTAAGTTGATATGCATTTATAAAGAAAGAGTGCTGTAGTTGTTGGAAGGGTCAAGCTGTATACAAAGAATCAAGAAACCCAGGGCCACTGTGGCAAGGAGACATCACTGCTTAGTTACTGTATTTCTTATGTAAATTCAATGTTGAACTAAAAGAGCCAAGAAAAAAATCAGAGTAATTAAATGTAACTATATGAATCCATTACAAATAGCAAACGCATTAAGAGACAAAACACACACACACACACACACACACACACACACACACACGTTCACACACATTTATCTATATCTGGCTTCTCTATGAATCCAAAACCTGTTGTGGAAAGGTAACTTGCTACTATCTTTTTCTTGAAATCACTGGAAACATTTGTATGAGTCTTATCAGGGAAGTTTCAATTTTCTAGCGTTCCATTTTAACTTGCCTAATCAGTTGAACAAAAGTACTTTATGTAAAATGATTCCTTCAGTTGCCTTAGCTACAAATCCCTGCAGTATACTATAATTGAAATCTACTCACATAAGTTAGGAATAATTAGGACCCCAAATTAAGCCAAACACAAAGTTAATTCAAATAGTCAGCTGCTGTCATTTAAATGGTCACGGGGTTTTATTGTTGCTTAACATTTCTGAATGCTTTTAAATGCATGCTGTTCTTTCCTCACTGGATAGTATTTTAGTCCAAACAGAAATGAGACTGAAGAGCCAAAGGTTTACCAGAGATTGGCACCTGCGTCCTACCTTGATCCAGTCTTTGTCACAAAAGTTTGGCCTGTTATTGTCAATGTATCTGCACTATAAGTCAATTAACAATACTGCTAAGCAAACTGACTGACAGGACTGGAAGACTAAAATAAGGCCAGAAACAATGAATCTGCTTCGAGTGCCATTCTGGAAAGAAAAGTAAACTTTTGCAAGACGCCACTAGGCGTGTCTTTGTTTAAAAATCTAAAACATAAGCTCAGCCTTAAACAAACTTCCTGTTATAAGTCAAATGAAAAAGTCCAAAATTGCCATAAATCTGGGGAAGAAAAGCATTTGTGTAGACCTGATATATACAAGGGTGGAATGCTGTAATTTAAGCTGTTACATGACTAACAATTCTGTGTACTAATTATATTCTTTCAAATTCAAAACTAATTAAAATGACTGTCCAATGAAGATAGAACCTTTTCATCACTCAGTGTGCACTTTACACAGACACAGGCAGAACCAATGCTTAGGTAAATAATTTTACTCAGACATACTGCTAGATAATCACAGGACTCTGAAATGAATACAGTGAAATATATACTTATTGAGGTTCTTTCCTCTATACTGTTTTATATAATATTATCAATACCTTTGAAAACTAAGGCATTTGACTAAAAGTTCAACATTATTTTAAGACCAGTGCAGTATATAAATGAAGTGTTTTTCTTAATGTGTTCTAAACTTAAAGCCAAATCCATATTCTCCTAAAGAGCATCAGGCACTCTCTAACCTATTTAAACTCATGGAATTTGTAAGAAACAAAGTATACTAAATAATATTCCACTCCTTTGCCTAAAGGCTTCATTACGATTTGAAGAATTTAGAAACTCAGGTATTCAAAAAATGATCCCGAGTCACATAACCAAGTCAAATACTATTTGATAAGGAGAGGTGGGGAGGGAGAAAATGATGGAAAGAGAAATATTTTCCAGTCTGTAGAAAAAAAAAACAAAACATTTAAACATCCTTGTGTTCACATGGGGTACGCATACCTGAAGAATCTTTAATTATAGAAAATTCCATTTTTGGTCTGAAATGGATTAGGGAAAATCTCACCTTCAGGACAAACTAACATTAGCAGCGTCTGTGCTATGAAGGAAAGATTAATGCTTTTGGGGTCTTGTTGCACCACTCTCCACCTCGGAACCTGCCCCAGGAATTCTGTCTTATTTGGCATTGACCACTGGCAGACAGCACTACAGTTATTCAAACAAGGAGCTTCCAAGCATGTGAAGATTGATCCCGTTTCAAGTACTCTCTGATGAGACACTGTCTCTAGGAAATCAGAGATCATTTCTGTTTGCAGAACGTCTCCTCGATTCTACCACTGAGCAAAAAAAGAGGTCTCCAAGCTCATAGCCAACTGGAGACAATAACTGATCGTACAGAAACAAACTCCAACTAGTCAGAGGACGTCTTCAGTACAGTACTGGAAAGCAGATTGATAATGGTGGGTAAGCATAGACTATTAAACCATTAGGATCACTGGAGAAATAGGGACCATCTCTATATGTTGCCAACTTGTACTTCCCAAGTGCTTAGTACAGTGCCCTGCACACAGTAAGCGCTCAATAAATACGACTGAATGAATGAATGAATGGAGAATTGTGTTAGAGAGCAAGGTCACAGAGGCAAAGAATAGAATCCCCAGTCAAAGTTCTGTCTACATCCGCTCAACCTAATGTTTTTGAATCACCATGTTGAATTGCCAGAAAAAAATCTTAGCATCAAATATCTCATCAGATGCATTACTGCCATTATGTCATCCTCATAGTCTGTGGAATTTTTTCCATCAAATATGCCCACAAAGACAAGACCCAAATATCGCTATAAACTTTAAAAAAAAAAAACACTTGGCGTAGTATACTAATACAATATTTCTTTAGTTGTTTCCACTTAAATTGGTGTCTTCTCGGCTATAAGACTTAATGAACTATAATTCCACATCACAAAACCACCAAACTGCCCACCAAGACCTTTCCATTTCTCACTCTTTAGTGTGCTACAATTTCATCTGTTGCATATTAAACAATATAAAAGTGTAAGTGGCAACTATTCTTCTCTGTTGATTAAACCATACTTATCTTGAAACCACTGAAATGTATAATCAGTTTTAAATGGCCACAAAACCATATTTTTCCAAATGACATATGAATATACTAGTGGTTCTGAATTGTGTATTCAAAATTTGTTTTAAAAATATACCATCAAAAGAAGCATAATGCATTTGAACAAAATATTAAAAAATATGATTAGAAGTCATGATTTAGTACAAGATGATTTTAAGAAATTGGGTCAGATCAATGGGGAAAATAAGAAAAAAGATCATTAAGGCCTGGGAAAGGAGGTTCAGACTGCTCCGAAAGGAACATGAAACGTCTTTTAAAAGCCAAGTTAGAAAACTAGAAAAAGAAAGCAAAAATATATCATAAAACGATAAGTCCAGTTTAAAAGAACACAGAGTTTTATATGTGATAGCAAATATAATCACATGAATTTGATACTGTCAAATAAAAACAAGCCAAACATATAGAACAAACATGTAGTGATTGAAATACAGGTGTAAAAACATTGTTTTGGTAAGAAATAGATCAGTTGGGACCATCAAGGTTCTGTTTTGACGAAGTGTGTTATGGAAGTAAATTCATTTTGTTGAAACCGAATACCGCTGTGACGGATGGGATTCTTAGATTAAAATGTATTTAACTATTTTCTTCTAACCAAAACTGGGTATGCAAATTCTGACTGCTAGTCTAAGTACTCCCTCAGGCTCAGTAAGCAAGCCAAAGAGGTGGAGGTCACTAGGGCAAACATCAACATGAGTCACAATTTTCCAGAATACTATGTCTTCTCAGGAATCAAGCCTCTTTTCTCTGTCCCCTTTCCCTTTCTTCTTCTTAGTACCTTTCCTCCTCCCTGCTCTGTTGTCAGTGGAGAGCTTTAAATTGCTGAATTGATACTGACTGCTGAAATAAGTAGCTTACTAGGAACGGTAGAGTTACAATATAACTATAACCCTGAATCTATATTTTTGTTCCTATTCCTAGGCCACTTAAACAACAAAAGCCATTTTTTTACGGTCACCTCTAAATACATGACAAATGTAAAAGCTTCATTTAATGCCTTGTCAGTAGTAAGACTGACATAAAACATTAGGATAGGCTACAGGGGAATTCCTAGAAAATGGCTAGAAAATTCATGTTCCGTTTTTAACACCTTACATTGTTGAAATTTGAAAGAAATGTTTCTAAAATGTTGGCTAATTGTTGTATCATTTAAATACTGAGAAGAAAGGAGTGTCTTATTTTGTCGCCACTGAATTAATTCAGTAGGCATTCAACAGCAGAATGTTGTAAAAGAAGATGGTTTTTGAAAATGAAATCAAAAATAGAAAGACAGTTATTAACATATTTTCTTTGTCAGGGACATCATCATCAATCGCATTTATTGAGCACTTACTATGTGCAGAGCACTGTACTAAGCGCTTAGCACTGTACTAAGTATGTAGTAAGTACATATTTATTTACATTTTTGAATTGTCCTAACTTCACGTAGAAGTTAAGAATACATAGAAGAATACATAGAACCAGCTCTGTATAATGAAAGGATGGAAGGTAAACCTGTCCATAATTTTTTTTTCTAAAAAAAGTCTTTGAGTTAACAAAAACTCAAATATTCATTCAATCGTATTTATTGAGTGCTTACTGTGTTCAGAGCACTAAGTGATTAGTACAGTGCGCTGCACAGAGTAAGCACTCAATAAATACGATTGAATGAATGAATGTACTAAATGCTTGGAAAGTACAAATCAGCAACATATAGAGACGGTCCCTACCCAACTGAACAAACTGCTTTTAAAATTTAGTACTATACTTTGAGTGCCATTTTTGCAGACAAAAAACATGTTACACAGTTCACGAGGCTTTGATTCTTATGCAACAGTAAGGGCTGCTTTTTTAGTGTCTATTTCTTACAATACGACAAAGATCTTTAGATCATTTTCTTATACAGATTCAAATAGGCAGAATGATGAGATTTCATACCCTAAAGAAAATTACAGCAACTTTGGAGAACACACAGTGTTTAAGAAAACAGTCAATCCTGAAATACTGGTAAATCAATATATCAAATATTGTGATTTGTTATTGAATAAAACAACCTGTAACAGGATAACTAAAACTGAAGTTATATGATTTGAAATTTAGTTAGTATTTAAATGATTTAAAGTGAAATGTTACTACACAAATATGTCTCAAGGATGCACATTACAATTTGGACAATAATTATGAAAATGGTAGCAACAAAATTTTGACAATTTTTTTGTTAAATGAAGTAAATACACTGGCTAAGTATTTTGAAATACTCTAATTTTATATCGTATAGGATATTCCTTCACCTAGTGTACCAGTTATCTGGGTACCATGATGTAGAAAGGCTCTTATACCATTGAGGGCACTAAAAAAGCTAAAGTACTGAAAGGAATTGATTCTTAGGTTTCCTTGCAAAATAAAGATGGCCTGGAGTTAAATCCAAGATAAAGTTAAAGATAAATAGCAAAATTATCAGGATTAGGAAAATTAGGTGGGTAGTTAGTGTACTTTGGGGAAAAAAGAAACATTCTCATTTGTAAATGATTAGGTAGTTTTTAATAATAATAATAATAACAATAATGGTATTTGTTAAGCACTTCTTATGTGCCAAGCACTGTTCTAAGCACTGGGGGAATCAAGGTGATCAGGTTGTCCCACGTGGGACTCACAGTCTTCATCCCCATTTTACTGATGAGGTAACTGAGGCACAGAGATGTGAAGTGACTTGCCCAAAGTTATGCAGTGAAGCATTGTTTTGTTTAAAATATTATAGTTTGGAACCTGAATTCACCTAATCATAGATATCTAGTGGTGTGACAAAACACACAGACCTCTAAATAAAGGTGAAAATTAGCCGCACAAAATCATAGTATATGATTTGAAAATGTCTTCTAAATTTTAAAAATTCACAGAGGGGAATATGTATATATAAGTAATGAAAGTATGTTAATTTTACAGCTCTTAGTCTTGAATGGAGCATGAACCTGAAGCACTGACCCAAGGAAAACTGTATGAGAACAACAGCTCAGGAGAACCAAATTATTGAATAATTGAATGATTATTGAATTATTGACATCTATCCAGTAGATACAAGATTAATAAAACTGTGGTATATTTTCCATTAATAAATTTATAAACCAAAGATTGATTTTGAAATTAACTTTTTGTACTGAATTTAGGACAAGAATCAAAACCAAAATCCAACCGGCTAATTCACATAAAATTATTACTTTTTTGCTACTGCATATGTTCTTTCATGTATCACTATAAATCTTAGCACGATAAACAATCACCTTTTTAGATGTCTGTTGCAGCATAAATTCCATCTTTTAATACACAGAATTTCATAATATTATTATAGTTTTCAGGAAAAAGCTGTTGCAAACAAATATGTTCAACCAGGATAATGCAAACAAGGCTACAAAGATTTGAAATGTGTATTTTAAAAAGGAGTAAACAGTTTGTTGGTGAAAAATACTCCTGAATAAAATCATTATAAACTAAATACTGATGAACTGTTTGAAATTACTTTAATTTGCATAATAGTGAATTAAAATAATATGGGTAGTTTTTCCACACAGTGCGTAGAGAATTAACAATCTGGCTCACAGTCATTTAATAAGAGTTGTGAGTCCCATTAATTCTAATATAAGTCATGTAGGCAAATCCCTAGGGACCTTGCTGAAAATTTACCCCCTAGTCTTCAACTCATCTAACACAGATCTGAATCTAGAGAAACCAAAAATAAAAAAGTAATCAATTTAAGGTAGGGATGGACTACAAGGTAGCTGGATTAAGTCTATCTGGTCTCTTCCCTGTGGTTGATCATGTAACTATTCCCATTGTGAGAGAATAGGGTTACCTAACAATGAAAAGTGGTAAATCGAAGAATGAGTTTGAGGGCTCTAAAAACGTACCATTTGCCCTTAGCAAGAATAAACTGTACTTCTCTGGATTTAAACCCTTTTTTCTTCATCAGTGCACAGTGTCTCTAAAACACCCATGCAAGTTGTCATTTTGCAAAAAGGAAGTTTATATTTTACTTAATTAGAAGTAAGTTTGTAATCCTCACTATTTTTCAAGAAAATTATAGGGTCACTTGTCTTTGAAAAAAGGATGATGATCAAATTGTAAAGAGCAGGGAGAACTATTACATCTGCTGAGGGGAAAAGCAGATAAACATGTTTTTCATCAAAATCTACACGGCTCACATATGGAAGAAACCAGGTTCTTCAAAACCCAAGTATTTTCTTTTGTATTTCTGACTAGTGATCTCCACTTCAATAGTGTGAAACGTATTCTCCCTTTAAATGCCATCATCATGAAAGGTTTAAAAAATTCCAACTATATCTTCAATGTTCTCAACCCCAAACCATGGCAAATGTTCCTAGTTTTCTTCTGCCCTTTCCCAACACCTGGAGAGTACAGTGAGTGAAAGACCATGGAGACATACTGTCATGGTTTCATAACAGAAGAATTTACTTGACCGTATTCTCAAAAAGTGAATATTTATTTTTAGGATTTAAATTTACTTTAAAAACTGATGGTCCTATATGACTCCAAGAAGGAAGTGGAAATGTTTACTCAGCTATGTTCCAGTTTCCTTGCTTTGTTCAGGACAAACAGTTAAGTATGTCTGATGGTAACATCTGCTTGATTTATAAACTATCTCATTTTTTCCTTTCAAATGAATAGATGTGGATACTTAATTTCAATTAATAATAATAAATAATGATAAGAAATAAATAAATATTATTTTATTATAATCAATTTCAATTAATAATAAATAATAAGAAAATAAATAAGAAAAATAATAAAATTCTTCTATTGATGAAATCTAATACACTACTCTATTAGGCAAATCTATAGTCTGAAATCTATATTGCTGGCTGTACTGGACAGCTGCCATTATTTATAACTTGTGACTGGCATCAACTATCAAATGTGTTCATATGTCTGATTTAGGCTTGCCAGGGCTCTATTATATGGCATAACTTAATTCTCAAGGAAAAAGAAATTCAATTTACATTTCCACTTACTGATACATGATTCCACAGTGGGCACTATGCTTGTAAAAATGGGCCAAACTAATAAAAAGAAAACCAATTTTTCAGCAAGTCATTTTTGAAGAGTTTATTTCTCTAGCAGTAGCAGCTTTCCTGAAAAAAGGTCAGAAAATGCTTTTTTAAATCTGAAATGGTTAATATCACAATTGTTTCGATTTTACCAGCTCAAAGAAAAGCTGTGAATCAACTGCACTACAAGGCAATTCAAATTGTATAGAATAAAATACAAAATTATTTTCTAATGAAGATGAAATTTTTATAAAAATAGGCTTAGAATTCATTTTATCAACTGCAAGGAATGCTCTTTGTAAAAGCTGCACTTTTCCTTTAACAAACCAGGCCAGTTCTTAATGGCTATTGCTTTAATAAGCAGAAAAAAGAATATATTAAAAAACAAGCATAAATTTTTAATGTTTTCCTGTAGAGATGTTAAATCAGTTTCACGAGCAGATTTGAGAATCTTTTTCCAATTATTGTAGACATAAAATAAATCTAAAATTAAATTAAGTCTTGACTATCACCTATCAAAACCCCACCACAAATGGATGGAAGCAGAATACTTTGATTCCATAGTTTTACATGTTCTTAGGAGAGCCCAGCATATGTTCATAAATAGACAAGATAGTGGTCAGAGTAGAAAGCATGAGAACAGAAATCTATCACACTGGAATATAAGTTTAAGAAAAGTACTGCGTGGAAATTAAAGAACTACAATTAAGCACTGGCCACCAAGGCACACACAAAAAGACAAACTACTAAACAGGAATCTCCTAAACTTCAAAAATACAATACAAGGAAAATCATGAGATACGTTTCATCAGATTCATTCCGGATGAAAGTTGGAATTTGATAGTATGAAAGAAATGCTGCCTATAATGCTTCAGATGATAATGTAACTATTCAGCCATCAACTTCTTGGTAACACGTTTGGCTCAAAAAGAAAATGGTAGTGAAGTGAGATGAAACAAGAACTACCAATTTTAGCATTTCTTTCGTCCGCTGCCCACACTCTTTACTTCTGGCTGGGTTACTGCTACTGGATTTACCGGGTTATTTGCTTAAATTTTAAACCAATCTCTCAAGCCAAACCAGGTTTCTTTAAAACCCAAACCCAAGCAATGTTGATCCACGTCTCAGAGGTATGTACTAACTCTGGCTATGCATTATATCTTCTTCGGGCCTAAAAGTGTTTTCTTGGATTTTCTTTACCTATCGGAGGTGACTACTTCAAAAACACCACCCTCCATAGCCTAACGTGTCCAAAATATGGAACTTCTCTTAACAGCAGATATGATTCCTGACCTGATGGGTGACACTGAAAATAAAACTGCTGAATTGAATGAAGCGGTCTCTGCTTGCTAGAGACCCCTAATGAGTTGAGCCACTGAGCCAGCAATGAGATCTCTACCTTGATTGGAAAAAATTTCATTATGTAGGGCTAATGAACCATTGGTCCACACCTGGAATCTTTTTTAACTAGAAAGAAACATTCAAACACAACAGCAGGGAATTTAGTTAGCTTTTTGTATGGTTTTGTTTTTTTTTCCCCCACAGCTGCAAAAGACCACTAATGTATACACGATTTCCATAACAAACTCAAGTAGCTAGTTCCCAGCCGGAGATTCAAGTTGCTCTAACTGATAAGCCTGGTTCCTGTCATTGTCCTCTTTTTTCAATTTTACTCCCAATCATGAATTGCTACTAAATTTTAGCCCATTAATCATGGCCTGGGTGAAAGCCCACTATTGTCTCAATAACTTTCAGGCTACATCAATTTAATATTTGCTTGTGTAAATACTTTAAATAGCTGATAATGGAACACATGATAAAATATTTATAAACAGAGAAATACTGTACAGTACAGTTATAATTTTGTTGTGTAATCCTAATTCCTTTTGTTTAATTGAGAAGGGAAATAAGAGAGCTACGAATTACAACATTAGAGGATTTTTACCTCTCACTATAAAAATGGGAAACATTTGGAAAATTTAGAATTTTTGCATGATGCAAATTAAGTGAAAACTCATTTTATACCAGGAGCAAAAATTTAGAATTTTTGCTTCTCCCTATAGATTTAGCATAAACTAGTAACTACCTAGATTCTATCTTAATATCTCCATATTGTTATCGATTAAACATTTTTGATATGTAAACATTTTATTGTTGAAATTTTTAGGTATGTAATTTAAAACAAGAAAAATCCTTTAAAAAAACCCTATTTTTTTTAAGATTGTATAGTTTTTTTGAGTGATTTAAACTGATAAAGCTATGAGCTGAAAACCACATTTCCTAATGGTATATTTTAAATATAGGTTTCACTGGTCAATGTTGTTTTTTCAAACATTATTTTGAATACTGATGCTATGGTTTTCAGGATCAACAATTTCCTGTGGCTGTGTAAGTCACCCTATGCACTCTGTTCAAATTGTGCTTCAGACTATTACCATATTACTAGATCATTAGCTTAAGAAAGAACTTATTGTAACATTTTAATTGTTACAGTAAGCAGTTATTTTAATGCTCTGAAGTTATTGTGTTTTTTATGTAACTTGATCAGAATTATAACAACAGTATTTTAACGGTAGGAAAAATTATTTTTGCCACGCTTTTTAAATTCCTTTATTATCTTTAGTTGAAGGCTAGAATGTTGATTTTTGGTTGTCACAAACCTTCTGGAATTTAACGAGGTGTGACTGAAGACTCAAAATCTGTAACTTCCTTTTTCCTATGTTACTCGTTTTACTAACCACAGTTTAACCAATCACAGAGACCTTTTGTAGCACTTACTCTGTGCCAGCACTGTATTAAGCACTGAAATAGATACAAGCTAATCAGGTTGGACACAGACCATGTATGATGTGGGGTTTACAGTCTTAATCCCCATTTTACAGACGAGGTAACTGAGATACAGACAAGTTAACAGACTTGCCCAAGGTTACACAACAGACAAGCGGTGGAGTGAGGATTAGAACTCAGGTCCTCTGACTTTCAAGGCCAGTGCTTCCAGGCCACTAAGCCACACTGCTTCTTGACTTTAAGAAATTTAACTCCTATGTTTGGAAATGGAAAGTTAGGCATGTGAGAATATAGGTTATCACAAAATGAAGGCATTTTTTTCCATGGTTAACAACTAGCTGTAAAATCTATAAAGCCTAACTGCACACTAAGTTCTAGCAACCTTAATGGTTCTTGGACTCTTCTCCGTCTCCCATCTATTGAAACTAGGCTTCTACATAAAAATATAATATAAACCTATAGAAACAAAGAATATTAATGAGATCTCTGTGTATGGTCTCTAACAAATCACAAATTATTTAGTGTTAATTACAAAAGATTAGTGAGTGTGCTCTCAATGAAAAACCTGGTCTTTAACAATCTATTCCCTGCTTTATCAGAAAAAAAGGCTCTTGAATACAATTTGGATAAAACTGAATTCCTTAAGAATAGTCCCTTGCTTATATTCTCTAATATGGGTGGTTAACCTATCCTCTCTTCTACAAATATTAAAGAACTGTATAAACCAACTTTAAGTGTACGAAAGCTATTAATAAAAGTAGTAAGGAGGTAAAAGTAATGATAAAGAACTCTATATAAAAAACAATCTTTCAGTTTTCTAAGTAATGCAAAAAGAAATGATAGCTGAGAAATTCACTTCTGAATACGTGTGTGGTTTCCCCACTTAGGATAAGCAGGGAACTCCTAAAAAGGGCTGCTTAGACACTTAGGGTGCTGCTGAATCTTCACAACCAAGCAACCAATATTATGGACCGCCAACTTGCATAGGACTTGGTTGAGTTCCGTTAAGAGATCTCCCACCATCAATAACACTTGCACATGAATTGTTTTTTATTAGCAGTGATGGTTTGCACTGAGGTAGTCGCATTCTGTTACCTAATTCCCTAAGCACCAAGGGCATGCTTTATGAGACGGCTGGTAGGTTATGGGTACAGTCTGTGGTAGCTGAGCAATGTAACCCTCTCTGCCCTCTAAACAACTGTTCCTGCTTTGCTTCTTTTCATTTATAAACCGTTGTTGAGTCAGTCTTTACGTTTAGAAAGCTCATTTTTTAGTCTGCAAACCGTAAGCCTTCAATAAATTCCACTGACTGATGGAGTGAGACACTCACGTTCCCTGTGTCAATCGTTTAAATTTGGGCCCCAGATACGACCTGAGGTTATGGAACAGAATATCGCTACCAGTATAGTTTGCAAATCGCTTACTCTCAAGTATGGTATTATACTTGAAATGACAAAACTATAATCATTCCAGAAGAGATTATATTAGACAAAATATTTATAAATTATCTACACACTGTACTTCAAAATTCTCATATTTAAAGTTTTTTAATTCTTCAATCACTTGGACAGATCCAAAACTGGACAAAGTTATTTTCATTGTTTCTAATTCATATCAACTTAAAAACAGGACAAAAAGAAAAACAACCACTTTCTTCGGAATAAAAATTTAACATAAATTGTAACTTACCTTCTGTACACTGTAAGAAGCTAATGATGAGAAGTAGCCAAAGACTTCGCATCCTGCAGCCAGAAGACACCATTATTGATCCCTTTAAATATTTTCTTTGTATTCCTTAATGAATCCAGTTATAACTGCCAGTTTCATTGAATCCAGTGGCCTGCATCATTGATCTTCATATCTGAAAAAACAAACAAATCCATCAGCTATTCTACAGGCTTGCTACAAAATAGTACACAAAATGATATGTAGGAACTCACTGAATTTTATCTTAATGAAATACCTTCCCTTGAAAAAAGGGGAAAATAATGCCCTTTTATATCTGGTTTGGAATCTGGTTGAGTGTGCTAGATATTTGCATTCACTTCACAACAACAGTATTTGTAAAGAATAAAATTACAAAGAATTCATTTAAGCAATATCCATGTAGCGATATACACAGAAAATTAATTTAGGCTTCTGGGGAGAAAAACACATATAAAAATATACAGGTCACAGTAACACTTTTAACAAAACCAACCATTATCTATCTCCCGATTCCAATTGGCTCAAAGGCTAAATTCAAAGTGATCTTGGAATATCTGAACAAATGCACCATCACATTGTTTTGGGCCAGGTAAACTGCTGCCTGACAGTTTGAGCAGCATGTGAACAATAGGAAGTTTTCAGCAAACCAAAGCTGAAGGGAGAGGGAGGGAGAGGGAGGGAATAAGGACAGAAAAGGACACTGTGCCCTATGACTGCATTCAAAATTCCTAGTACTATCTCCCAAATGACCTGAAGCATGAACCAGAACCAGAAGGTAAGGCTATAAATATCCAGCAATGCACACCTAAAACACATACGTACATGCGTACCTCTATACACAGGGATACACGCACTAAGAGATAGAAAATTCAAACCAGAGACAAACTTGGATGCATATGTTATTAGAAGAAGCAACAATGGAAGAGCAAAGGCCTGGAAATCAAAAGACTCAGGTTCCAATCCCCTCTCTGCCATTTGCTTGCCGTGTGACCTTGGACAAATCATTTCACTGCTCTATACCTCAGTTTCCTCATCTGTTAATAAGGATTCAATACCCGTTCTCCTTCCAACTTAGACTCTGAGCCTCTGGTGGGACAGGGGCTGTGTCAGACCTGATGAAGTACAGTGCTTTGTTCCTAGTAAGCACTTATCAAAAACATAATTAATAAATTAAAAATAAATGGGCCTTATGATTTTCATACCTTTATCTACTACTACAAAATCAATAATTTCTTATCATTAAAGGAGGTGGATTAGCATTCTAGTACCTATTTGGGGATTTGCCAAAGTTAAACAGAAGAGGAGAACCAAAAACATGCAATCAGGGAATAGGTTGCATCTGCCACCATTTTAATCTCAGGAAGTGGGCCTTCAAGGCCAGTGTCATCAGCAAGGGAGCAAATCCCAAGCCTCCTTGCTTGGTTCGGGATGGATATTGGAGCTTTCCCTTACAACCCTGTCCACAGAACCTATCTTGGCAATTTGATTTTGAGTGAGAATGTGATGTGAGCAAGTATAATGCTCACATCTATGGGAATAGAGAGGGATGCGATTATGGGGTTGGAGTTATTTGTTGGGCTATTTGGGTGAGGGAGAGGGAGAGGGACAGGGAGAGAGAGAGGGAGAGAGGGAGAGAGAGAGAGTGTGTGTTTGCACTTCAAAGTGTCTGCGCACTACCCATGACTGTAGGAATACCAGAGACATGAGAAACAGAGTGGCGGAGCCTGTGCCATATACTTAACTGCTTAGTACAGTGCTCTGCACACAGTAAGCGCTCAATAAATACGACTGAATGAATATACTTCCCGTATTTCCTAGGTCCCTAGTGTAATTCCAGACAAATAGCTGCTAAATTAATATTGATAGCGATGATGATGACAACAGTGATGATGGTGGTAGTGTTGAGGAAAATGGAGGAAGGAAAGGAATGGAGCAAGATGTAGAAAGAATAGGAATAGAGACAAGACTAAAACTTGGAAATCTAAGTGTGTGGAACAGAAGAAACAGAGGGTGAAATCCAATTATAAAAGAACAGAAAAAGACATAAAAGGAAAAATAAAACACACATAAGAGGATTTTTCACACATTTCAGCTGTTTTGCTTGGCTATTTGTGTTCACTATTTTATATGACTGATATTCTTTCAAGCCCAAACAGCTTTACAGTCAAAAATTTGTTGACCCAAGGCAGTAGAGAGAGTGGAGTTACCAAGGCACTTGGGCAAGCAAGAACAGGGAAGATAGTGTCCTATAGCTTTTTCCTGAATTAAGTATTTAGTTCAGTACTCTGCACACAGCAAGAATTCAATAAATATGTTTGATTGATTGATTATGAACAGTGCAAGGGAAAGAGAAACTGCCAGGGTAATTTCATGGTTTTAAATGTGGGCCTTAGCAGAGCAGATCCTTATAGCTAGCTGGTAGGGTGTGAGTCTCAACTTGTACTTCCCAAGCGCTTCGTACAGTGCTCTGCACACAGTAAGCACTCAATAAGTACGATTGATTGAATGAATAATACTAGATAGAAGCAGAGATGCCAATGTTCAGTTTCTTCAGTCAACTTGAACAGAGGCCACTGAAAGCCTCTAGAATTAGATCATCTCTTCTGGACTAAAATGCTTATCAATCCATCTGGAAGATGATTAGTCTTCCTCTTTTCCTGGCATGGCTAAGTAGGGGAAGGGAGAAGAGAAAAATAAAACTTAGATACCGCCTAAAGGAGATGGGGTAAGACAGCATACCTGAATGGGAGAAACCCCTATGGAATTAAATTACCTGTATGGGATGTTCCCAGCTGGGGACGAAGGAAATGAAAGGAAAATGTAGGCTCCAAGACTTCTTTTAGGTCTGTGTACTTAGGGTCCTTAATCCTATCCTTTTTTTTTCCCCTACCCACTTCCCCTTATCCCTCATCCCAACCAGACAGCAGAAGCCAAGGAAGGAGGACGAAAATGTGTGGAACCTCTACTTTCTGGTCCCTGGGAGAACATCCAAATCCTAAATTCCTAGATCGAATCACAAGACATCTCTACTCCCTCCCACTCCTAACACAAATCTTCCAGAAACTTGGGAAACTTCAACAGATGATAGATAAATTCCTTCAGCCCACTTCTGTGCCTTAGAACCTACAGCTGATCTCCTTTAGCTCCACTACTGTGGTTCAGCAGAGCTGTTGATCGTCCACTGGCTTTCCACAGCCCTTGCCAAGTTCTTGTGGGAATGGGACAGTCATCTTCCTGAGGGATATTTAAGAATGGAATGCCCAAAGTTCAGCCCAAGTAGCAAATGAAGACAAAAAAATACCAATACTTCAATGGTTGCTGACAATTATGTATCCTTTCACAAATTTCCTAAAACCCAGATAGACTAAGCTATATAGAGCACTAAGTATGACCGCTGCTAACAAGCAATGCTGGCAGAATAAAAATCTGAAAACTAAGCACTGTCCCACGCAATGCACAAAGAGAATTTGAATTAATCCATCACCTGTCACACCCAAAGGGCTAATCACTGAACGATTTCATGGACCCTACAGACTTCTCAATATGATTTTATCAAGCAATTAGAATAATTTTAGTGTGCGGTTGAGGCACATTAACAGTCATGAGTAAAATTAAGTCAGTCTTGCAATTGCTCCCAAACCATGCAGAGAATTCTGAATGCCCAAGAATTAGTTTTAATGGACCTTTTTAATTTCAATGAGATAAGGCCTACGGGCTGCTTCCCTACATGCACAACTTTTGAAAACTTTAGCTCTTTTTGAAGACAACCAATGATCAGCCTTGTTCTGTCATACATTAACTCAATGAGTTCTTGTTTGTGGGAAGAAAAGGAAGGAAGAAATCGGGGCCTGTTAGAGATTGATGACTGCCTTCTAGGAAACAGCTGCCAAGATTGGAAAACTTCTGGCAAAGAGGGTATAAAGTGAAAAAAAAATTAAAAAAAAAAGCCTACATACACAACCAAGGCCTCTTTGTGGTCTTGGCCAGGGTTGAATGCTTCATGGTCACATTTAAGTATATAAAGAATAAGGGTATTCTTAGGCTGAGATTTGAGAATGCCTGTGGAACACACAGAAAAAGTGAAGACTAGACAGCTGAGGAGTCAGTGAAATGGTTATTTTTAGACAAATAAAAACTAGTAGTCATGAATTCTCAAGGCAGTTTCGATCAAATAAAACTTGAGCTCATCAGTCTGCCAGGCTGTGTAAAAGAAGAGAAGCCAGTTAAGTTCCTCAGCCTTATATGACCCACATCCCTTAAGTTTTATACAACAAAACGTATTTTCTAAAGGTCAGATAATTTCAAATATAATTTTCAAAACCAAAATAGGATGATTTCTCTGTAATCCATATTACTGGAAGTATCCTAATGCAAACGTTTTAATGAAAATCCATGTATTTTAAAGACAACAATCAGCTAAAAGGAATAGAGATAACAATTTGTAATCACAGACTAATCTCCCAAAAAAGGTTACCCCAAATGCACCTAGAGCCCACAAACATTTAAAAGCGTGTAGAGGCTTTTGACTGCTGACAGACATCCTTCAGACTCTGTAATTGCCAGAGAAATGGAGCCAGGACAATGCCTTTCACCAAGCAAAACAAAAAACAACAAACAGGAAAGGCCATATTAAATTGCCTCTTTGCAAACAGAAGAGCAGATAACCCTCAAGTGTTTTCCCTGTGTTAATAACTTAAAACCTTTTGGAAGGTCCTCAGATAGCTTTTTACACCATGGGGTAATGAAAGAAGAGAAAAAAGGTTCTAAAGCTAATTGCCATTGACAGTAGGATACAACCATATATAAATCTCCCATCGCATCTTCAAATCTCCAACAAAACGATTTTATATAATCTAAACTACTCCATTCACAGAAATTCCTGTTTATATTTTTCTAAAGACAAGCAAAAACATGAAGAAACTACTATGCTTAGATGCACACTATAAACTGACCTTTCACCAAACATTTTTGTTCATTTATATAAGGTTACTAGATTAAAAGGAAAATTCTAAGCATCCTTCGGAACTTTCATGTAAAAAGGCAATTAATGCATCACTGCTATTTACAAACTTCCAAAATTGAATTACGGGAATGTGCCTCAACATTGTTTATATTCTGACAGTCCTGTGTTTCATATTAAACTTGTTATGTAACAGACAGCTGTAGGCAATCAGACGGTAACATGCTAACATTTATTAGCCTCACTAAATAGTCCATACCCAAATGGTCAGAAAAATTATTTAAAGGGTAAAATTCTAAACTGTTTTAATAGCTATAACATTAACATTCCATTACAAGGAAAACATATCAAATCTCCTCCTAAATTGCAAGGCTTTATGGGAAAAAAGAAATCTAGGCAACAAATAACTCAGTTTAACTGGCATATCTTTAACGCAATGGCAAGCAGACGTCTGGTTCTGCTTCCAGTTAAACAAGTTATGGCAAAGGTGAAAGAAAAAGATAAAATTAACTCAATCTCAAACTGGTTAATTAGGATGAATACCCCATTACAAATATGGCCACACTAAGAATCCACCCCAGGAGTCTTTTATCTTTTGTTCTGTTCTTTAAAAGATTCATTAATTAGCACCGTAATCACTATATTTCTAACATAAAACATTATTTTTTTTCAAAGGAAAGATGGGATATAGTTTGGGGGAAGAAATGCACACTATTAGATTGGATCAGCTCTGTGTCATGGAGTCTTAATGTTAAAAAGCCATTTTTGGGCTCTCACGTGCCTTGTGCTGTGATACATCGATACTCCAATAATATAATATGGTTTTGCTTGTGATAAGCAATCACTTGGAATACTGGTTGAAGATTTGCTACTTAGAAGCCTTCATTTTCTTACTGAGTAGCCAGGGACTCAATCCCTCAGCAAAGGCAGTGGCGGGAAGGAGTTAAGTGTTTGACAGCAGCGTGGCTTAGTGACTCCAATCCCGGTTCCAACACCTGCCTGCTGTGTGACCTTGGGCAGATCACTTAATTTCTCTGTGCATCAATTTCCTCAACTGAAAAGTGGTAATTCAATAACTGTTCTCCCTCCTATTTAGACTGTGAGGCCTCTTTGGGACAGGGACTGTGTCTGAAAAATACCATTAAAAAAACTGCTTTGCAAAGGTACCGAATGCTAAATTCCATTTTCCTCCACCATTTCATGCAAAAAGAAAAATTATTGTCGAAGCCATTAGATTATAAACTTCTTGAGGGCAGGGAATCCCATCATATGCTTCTGCTGTACATTCCCCAAGGGACAAGTATAGTCAGAAGAAATTTGCATTAAGGAAAAACGGTGTTTCAGTACTCACACTGCTTGACCAATGCTACCCAAGTGTACACAACGATTTCTTCAGCATCACATTGTGCTGTCTCCAGACTCGCTCGGCTGGATTAAAACAGGGGTGAAATAGGAGTATTCTCTCCCTCCCTCTTCATAGCCAACAGACCTATTATTCTACCCATCTTCAAAGCCTCGTTGAAAGCACATCTCCTCATTTTGTCTTCTCCCACTCTTGTCTGAGTCACTCTGGTTTGCTCCCTTTATTCACCACTCCCACTTCTAGCCCCAAGGCACTTATGACCGTATCTGTAATTTATTTATTTCTATTAATGTCCCTCTCAAATCTAGACGGCAGGGGAGTGTGTCGGCTAACTCTGTTACATTGTTATACCGTACTCTCCCAAGGGTTTAGTACAGTACTCTGCACACAGTAAGCACCCAATGAGTACAACTGACTGATTGTTGACTGAAAACACATTATGAACATAAATGCTGCGGTACTCACCACTCGGCAGGGGCTAAATGAGCACCATCCGTTAATGGCAGTCATAATGTCTGGAACATGACACTTTCTGTGGAATTACCTTCCTGCCTGGTTTGATTCAAGTCCACTGATTTTATCAAGAAAGCAACTACTATAAATTAAACAGTTGAGTGCATACGGTATTTCTGTTCCTAAGACTGCAAGTGATAATTCTGCCAGCCAGCTCACAGCATGTATTTTGACCACTTGGGGACTTGGTGAGAGAATGGAAAAACAAATGAAGTGCATATTCTGCTCAGTGGAGTCTTATCCTAAATTAAAGTAGTCTTATGAAAGTGGTCTGCCTAATAGTGACCTATAGCTTAGTAAGGAGGCAACAAGAAGGACTTTTTGGATAGTGGGTAGAAAAAGTATCTTTTAACCTCTTTACAGGAATATTAGAGTAGAAGAGAATGTCTTCATCCAAATTCCCATACATGGATGAAATCTCAACTTCAGTAGCACAGATTTTGATTATGAAAGGCCGCTGATACATATACCCTGAATTAAAACTGAAGCAGATCTCACAAAATCAGTTTCCTGATTAGTGTCATTACAATAAAAAAATATATAATTCCAAGAAAAAAAACAATAAATATGAATTTAGTAAGATTTAACGAACGACCCAATATGTGCATAACTATGTGGCAAATTTATGGGCTGCCTCTACTAATCAAAGGGGATAATAAATCTAAGAAAATCACAATTTAATTCTGATTATCCATTCTGCTTGGACAGCCTCACTCAGTGTAACTTCTATTTTTACAAGGATTGTGCATGTGTGTATACATATATATGTGTTTGTGTGTGTGTTTATTCTGCAAATCGTAACAGCCACACTTTGTCCCTGTTACTAACACAGTTTGAAGTATGGACATTCCTGGAAGTTTTCATTCAAAAAGGCAGCAGAGCAAACCTTTGTTAGTGTCCATTAGAAAGACTATTTTGGCTCTAGGCTCTCTTCTAATGCAAAGTTTGAATTTCTTTTTATATTTTAATTTCTGCTGTAACCTAAAAACTTTCAATGTTCCCCTTGCCACTGAAGAGTGCAGGGGGAATCCATTCTAAGGAGAAAATCGTATGAAAATGGTGAAAATGATCCAATGCTCTTTTGAGCTCTCCACTCTGGAGGCAGCTCATCACACCACCCAGCATAGGGAAGGAAAATGGATGATCGCTCACATCCTGCCTCTGGCCTGGAACACCCTCCCTCTTCAGATCCAACAGATAATCACCTTCAAACCCTTATTAAAAGCACATCTCCTCCAAGAGGCCTTCCCTGACTAAGCCCCCATTTCCTCCTTTCCTACGTCCCACAGAGAAGCAGTGTGGCTCAGTGGAAAGAGCATGGGATTTGGAGTCAGAGGTCATGGGTTCAAATCCCGGCTCTGCCAATTGTCAGCTGTGTGACTTTGGGCAGGTCACTTCACTGGGACTCAGTTACCTCATCTGTAAAATGGGGATTAAGACTGTAAGCCCCCCCGTAGGACTACCTGATCACTTTGTAACCTCCCCAGTGCTTAGTAGTAAGTGCTTAATAAATGCCATCATTATTACTATTATTACTTCCTGCTGGGTCACCGTTGCATGTGGATTTATACCCTTTATTCAACCCTTCCTCAGCCCGACAGCATGCACATACAGATCCATAATTTATATTAATGTGACTGTAAACTCATTGTGGGCAGGAAACATGTTGACCAACTCTTATATCGCAGTCTCCCAAGTTCTTAGTACAAGCAGTAAGCTCTCAATCAATATTAATTAGATTAATTTTAATTAGAGAAACAGTGTGGCTCAGTGGAAGGAGCCTGGGGTTGGGAGTCAGATCATGGGTTCGAGTCCCGGCTCTGCCACGTCTGCTGTGTGACCTTGGGCAAGTCACTTAACTTCTCTGAGCCTCATCTGTAAAATGGGGATTAAGATTGTGAGCCCCATGTGGGACAACCTGATCACCTTGTATCCCCCCCAGCACTTAGAACAGTGCTTTGCACATAATAAGCGCTTAATAAATGCCATCATTATTATTCTTATTATTAATTGACCACAGAATCCCCAGACAGGCCTCTCTGGTTGGAAAAGGTATAGTTCTGAAAGCACAGTTAAGCATATTTCCAAATAATGGATTCAGTCAAGAGTGGTCAGCCAGGAGACAACTGCAGAAAACATGCCTCACTGAGTGGCAAATTTGGCAAAGGTTGCTCTCGAATGGCCAGAGAAATCCAGAAAATCAGAGTAGTTTCAGATAACAGATTGATGTATTAGAAAGAGCCTGGATTTGGGAGTCAGAAGACCTAGGTTCTAATCCTGACCCTGCCAGTTGCCTGCTGCGGACTTTGGGATAGGCACTAAACTCTCTGTCCCAAACTCTGCCCAGTTTTCTCATCTTGGAAGCAGTGTGGCTTGGTGGCAAGAGCACAGGTTTGAAAGTCAGAAGTCGTGGGTTCTAATCCCGCTTCTGCCACTTGTCTGCTTTGTGAGCTTGGGCAAGCCACTTAACTTCTCTGTGCCTCAGTTACCTCATCTGAGCGTGTTTAAATAGGACGACAGCTTCAGACATAGAGGCACAGTCTAAGGCAGATTGCACTCCAGTAAATCTTAGGCTGCTGAAACAGCAAAAGGAATGCTTCTCAACCTCAAGCCAACAGCAGCCAGATTTTATGAACACTGAAAATTTGTTATGAAGTTCCAAAAACACAAATGGAACTACAATCCAAACTAAAAGAAAAATACTTCTTACAAGAAATGCTTTCCCCCCATAACTTTCTAAGAAAATATTCAAAACAGATAATAATAATAATGGTATTTATTAAGTGCTTACTATGTGCAGAGCACTGTTCTAAGCGCTGGGGATATACAAGGTGATCAAGTTGTCCCATGTTGGGCTCACAGTCTTAATCCCCATTTTACAGATGAGGTAACTGAGGCTCAGAGAAGTTAAGTGACTTGCCCAAGGTCACACAGCAGACATGTGGTGGAGTCGGGATTCGAACCCATGACCTCTGACTCCAAAGCCCGGGCTCTTTTCCACTGAGCCACGCTGCTTCTTTCTATAGAAACTATTAGTTTCATATCTCTTATAAGCTTTTGGCTGTCCAGGATGTCTTTCCTAGTAAGGTTAGTAGGCTACCTGCTTGACTTCCTTTTTAAACGCACAGAAGAAATTTTGTCTGAAGGGAAGGTACATGAAGTCTATATAAGGGAACAGTTTCCATTAAGCTGAGGGTATGAAATTCAATTTATTGAAGTGTTATATCTTTTTCTCATCATCAATCGTATTTATTGAGCGCTTACTGTGTGCAGAGCACTGTACTAAGCGCTTGGAATTTTATCTCAGCACTCTTAGGTGATCTATTCTAGACCCTCCTAGGTATTTACAATCTTTTTTTAAACTCTCATACCAGAGAGGGGATTAGAACCCAGGCCTTCAGCCTTTCAAGGCTGTTACTTTCCCTCTGAGCCACCACAGGCCTCACAGCCACCACAGGCCTCACTTTCACATTCTCATTTTACATTCATTCATTCAATCGCATTTATTGAGTGCTTACTGTGTGCAGAGCACTGTACTAAGTGCTTGGGAAGTAATTTTTTTATATAAAAAATTAAAATACAAAAGATAGTACCCTGAAAATATTAATGCAAACAAGGACATCTTGTAAAAAAGGATACCAAATATCATGATAGTGTTGGATTTTTTATTAATTTTCGTTCAAAAATATCAACCTTTATATATATGAAAGTTTTGGAAGTTTTCAAAAGTGTAAAGCTGAGTTTTTAATTTGACTTACTTTTATACTTGGGTATTTATAGTTCTAAAACAAGATACAATTGATTTTTAAATACACAAATCAGACCTGCTATTATAATAAGCAGACAGAAGAAAAACATGTAATCACTGTACTCAATGTAATTAGTACCGATTTTTAATACTATAAACAGGATTATGGTTTTAATGTTAACGTCTGTGATACCATGGTACAATCACTGTGCAACGGTATATGAAACAAAAATCAATGGTGGCCCATAAAATGCAATCTTCAGAGCGTTTGGCTCACTGCACCGAATCTTTGGCTCATAAATCACTGTTATTAGCCACTCGATGAATCAATATTCAAATTCCCCCTTGGTCTATATATACGACCACTAAATGAAATAATAATGACCCAAGATTTGTCAACTATCTGATCATCAATAGTATCAGCATGGATTTCTTAGTTGTAACGATGTCATCTGGGTAAAATATGTCAAATGGTCTTGGAAATAACATGAAAATTAAATATGACATGGCTAAAGAATTAGAAAGAATATTGACAGACTGAGGGTTGTTTTTATTAAAGATTAGCTATTGGCTGTAATTCTCACTATGATTTTATAAGGAACTGAATTTTAATATTTATAGGAGGGATCTTAACCTTCACTGAAACACTTCTGTAATAAACCTGATTTTTTTTACAAATGTCATAAATCATTTAAACAGTTATGCAAATGTTAAAAAAAATCAATTAACGTCCATTCAAAAGTCTGAGATTTAAATAAGCTAAGGACTAATGTCTTCTCCCTCAACAAGAAGCACACAACTAATAAAACAATATTTTTTATAAAATAGTTACGTGATGAAGAAGCATCACCCTTGCTAGAAGGCCATCAAAGGCAGCAATAACATTTTGTAATGTGCTTTCCAGAGGGTTAAGTGTACCCGGACCAAACCCACTGCAAGATTTACAAAGTTTAATCGTGATTTCCAAAGGCTTTCACAGATCGTATACTATGGAATTATCCTAAGATGGTACAATGAAGTTGAAAATTGAGGGCATATTCGAATAATTCAAGTTTCTTTTAGACTGTGAGCCCACTGTTGGGTAGGGACTGTCTCTATATGTTGCCAACTTGTACTTCCCAAGCGTTTAGTACAGTGCTCTGCACACAGTAAGCGCTCAATAAATACGATTGATGAAGTAGAGAAGCATTCTGCTTTTTTTGCTTTTAGCTATCTGGTCAAATTCCCTCTCAGGTTCGTACTCGGAGAGTTTCCAGTACTCTACCAGTCTCGGTTATGGGAGGGAGAGTTCAGCAGAGGCCTGTCTATTCCATTTCCTTCCTATCTTGGACAGTGGCTTGGGAGTAGAAGGCAATCTTTTAAAAGTCAAGCCTCCCTGTCCTGGGCAGCAGCAGTACAGGAGAGAATCAAGAGTAAAGACAAGTTTACTGCACAGAATGAGGCAATGGTAAACCACTTCCATATTTTTACCAACAAAAATCTATGGATTCACTACCAGTTGGGGACGGGGCTTTCCGGAGGAGATATGTCCATGGCGTCACTATGCGTCGAACACGACTCGACGGCATAAGACAAGACTGAGTCAAATGCTCCTAATTCTTCACTTTCATTCATTCATTCGTTCAATCGGATTTATTGAGCGCTTACTGTGTGCAAAGCACCGTACTAGGTGCTTGGGAGAATACAATATTTAGTAGTACAGATCTGAATCCGGATTCTATCGAAACTGTACCATTTGAGACCTCAATACACGTATGCATTCAATCGTATTTACTGAGCACTTACTGCGTGCAGAGCACTGTACTAAGCGCTTGGGAAGTACAAGTCGGCGACATATAGAGATGGTCCCTACCCCACAATGGGCTCACAGTCTATAAGGGGGAGACAGAGAACAAAACAAAACATGCAGACAGGTGTCAAAATCATCAGAACAAATAGAATCATAGCTATATGCACATCATTAATGAAGTAAATAGAACAGTAAATATATACCAGTAGAATGTATAGAGTAATAAATCTGTACAAATATATACAAGTGCTGTGGGGAGGGGAAGGAGGTAGGGCAGGGGGGATGGGGAGGAAGAGAGGAAAAAGGAGGCTCAGTCTGGGAAGGCCTCCTGGAGGAGGTGGGCTCTCAGTAGGGCTTTGAAGGGAGGAAGAGAGGTAGCATGGAGGCTGTGAGGAGGGAGGGTAGTCCAGGCGAGGGGAACGACACAGGTCGGGGGACAATGGCAGGGCAGGTGAGAAACAGGCACAGTATGAAAAGAATTGTACTGGAAACTTCCTTGTACACTAAGTCCCAGAAATTCACGGGACAAGACATTCACGCTTTGTCCCGCCCCTTGAGCTCGGGTTTTAATCCCGGATCCACCACTTGCCTGCTGCGTACCTGTGGGGAAGTCTCTAGTGCTGTAAAATGGGGTCAAGGTGCTTATTCTCCTTCCCCTTTAAACTGTGAGACCCAGGTGGACCTAATCATCTGTTATCCACCCCAATGTTTAGCACACTGCTTGGCACTTAATAATCATTTAACACATACCACCACTATCACTGTTGTTATTACTGTGCTGAGACCTATTTGACCCAATCATGTCTGATAAAGAAAAGAATTGAGTCAAAAAATATATTTGCACAGGACTAAACAAGTAATAATGTGAATAATAATTATAAAAATAATTGTGGTATTTGTTAAGTGCTTCCTATGTGCTAGGCACTGTACTAAGCACTGGGGCAGATACAAGCAAATCGGGTTGAACACAGTCCCTGTCCCACTTAGGGCTCCCAGTCTTATGCCCGTTTTATAGATGAGGTAACTAAAGCACAGAGGAAGTGAAGTGACTTGCCCAAGATCACACAGCAGACAAGTGGCAGAGCCGGGATTAGAACCTATGAACTTCTGATTCCAAGGCCTGTGCTCTATAATAATAATAATAATAATAATAATAATAATATTAATGATGGTATTTGTTAAGTGCTTACCATGTGCCAAGCACTATTCTAAGCGCCAGGAAAGATACAAGGTTATCAGGTTGTCTCACTTGGGACTCACAGTCTTGATCCCCATTTTACAGTTGAAATAACTAAGGCACAGAGAAGTTAAGTGACTTGCCCAAAGTCACACAGCTGACAAGTGGCGGAACGGGATTAGAACCCACAACCTCTGACTCCCAAGCCCGGGGCTCTTTCCACTAAGCCATGCTGCTTCTCTTGATGTGAAGAATCAAGGCAGAACAGGAGGCAATCCTTTGCAGATTGTGTGCGACACAATCTGGAAAGCAAAGAAGTAACAAGACAAGACAGAAAGCAAAAATACACAAAAGAGTTATGGTAAGGATAGCATATGACATGGGTTAGTCAGAGAGCATGTGATTGAAGTATTGTTGTTTGATTAGAAAATTCAGCCAGTATTTGTTGGGCTCTGATTATGCAATCCATATCATTCTCTTCCTTTATATTATGTCACCCTAGTGCTTACCACAGAAAAGGACAAAGAAGTCCTACTTTTGACTAGTATGAAAAACACTTTGCCTTAGTAGGGTGCAGCAAAGAATAAGACAGTAATTACTTTAAAATCTATAACAGGAGATATCTCAAGAAGAGCTAGAAGAATGATTTACTTTCCATGCACTGTGGCCTAGTGAAAAAAGTACACGGTTGTGAGTCAAAGTACCTGGGCTCTAATTCCAGCTGTGCCCCTTGCCTCCTATGTGACCTTGGACAAGTCACTTTAACTTCTTTGTGCCTCAATTTCCTGATCTGAAAAACTGGAATTAAATTGCTTCACTCTTAGACTATGAGCCCGATCAGAAACTGTGTCCTATCTGGTTATCATGTACTTACACTAGTATTTTATACAATGCTTTATATGTACCAAGTGCTTAACAAATACCATTATTAATGGAGTTGTCATTTTTTCACTTCTATAAATGATAATAATAGTAATAATAATAGCTGTAGTATTCGTTAAGTGCTTACTATGTTTTATTTTGTTGGTATGTTTGGTTCTGTTCTCTGTCTCCCCCTTTTAGACTGTGAGCCCACTGTTGGGCAGGGACTGTCTCTATGTGATGCCAATTTGTACTTCCCAAGCGCTTAGTACAGTGCTCTGCACATAGTAAGCGCTCAATAAATACGATTGATTGATTGATTGATTGATTCCAGGCACTTGTACTAAGTGCTGGAGTAGTTAGAGAAGCAGTGTGGCTCAATGGAAACAGAACGGGCTTTGGAGTCAGAGGTCATGGGTTCAAATCCCTGCACTGCCAATTGTCAGTTGTGTGACTTTGGGCAAGTCACTTAACTTCTCTGTGCCTCAGTTACCTCATCTGGAAAATGGGGATTAAGACTGTGAGCCCCCCATGGGACAATCTGATCACCTTGTAACCCCACCACTTATTAGAACAGTGCTTTGCACATAGTAAGCGCTTAATAAATGCCCTCATTATTATTATTAGTAGTAGTAGTAGTAGTACAAGCTTGTCAGGTTGGACACAGTCCCTGACCCACATGGGTGTCACAAGTTTTAATCCGCATTTTCCAGATGGTCACAAGGGCAGGTAAGTCGTGGAGCCGGCAATAGAACCCAGGTCTTTCTGACTTCTGGCCCGTGTTCTAGCCACTAGGCCATGTGGATAATTTCAGATTAATAAACCTGATTGGTTCTTTTTCTAAAGAGAAGTTGTACCTTACACTGGCACTCCTTAGGGTGGCAAAGATGCCTAGTATCTTGTTGTAACTTCAGCCCTATTCTATTTATCCCCCAAGACCATTTTGTAAGTGGCAAGCTGTTAGAGAGAAAATCAATACCTATGTATTTTTCTCATATCCCCATTAGACTGAAGATTACAAGGGCAGGAATAGTGTCTTCTGTTTTTACCCCAGGCATCTGACACAGTGCTCTGTATACTGTAAACACCCAATAAATACTGGCAACGATGGTGATGATGCTAATGATGAGGATGGTTATCCGCCTATTTAAGAAAGGTAGATAGGAGAGAGAGGCAAATATTTTAAAAGAAACGAGGTTGAGGAAGACTGGATATGGGGAAAAAGAGGGAGAAAGATAAGTGGAATCGTGTAATCCTGTCTTTAGGATGCCTTAGCAGATCCTCACTGTAAGAATAAGCAACTCCAAATAGCAGATTTGAATTCCTGTTCATCTGGGAAGGAGAATGAACACCGCGAAAGTTTCACTAACCAACACTTTATCAACCAAAAAGTTCTAGTAACCACTACTGGAGTTAGCCAATACGAGAACAATTCTTGGCAAACTGATTCCTTCTAATGAACATGGCCATCTCATATACATTGGCAATGATCAAAATATGTTTGTGTAATACAGATGCGGCTGATATTTTAAATTACTGCAGTTGAACACTGAACCTTCCCCTGCAAGCTCTTTCAAGGAATCCTAGCGAGACTGTCTTGTGCATCCTTGCTCCACCCCATTTCACTCACTCGGAAAGAGCACAGGCTTGGGAGTCAGAGGTCATGGGTTCTAATCCTGCCACTTGTCAGCTGTGTGATTTTGGGCAAGTCATTTAACTTCTCTGTGCCTCAGTTTCCTCATCTGGAAAATGGGGATTAAGACTGTGAGCCCCACGTGGGACAACCTGATTACCCTGTATCCCCCCAGTGCTTAGAACAGTGTTTGGCACAGCGCTTAGCAAATGCCATCACTATTATTATTATTATTGGGCACACACTTGATCTCACCATCTCTAGTCACACTGCACTATCCTTACCCTCACTACCCTGAAATTCCTCTATACAATCATTACCTCCTCACCTGCTCTCTTCAACTTGCTCCCTCTCTGCACACCTGTACTGTTTCCCCAAAGAGACCTTGGATCTTCTGACCCACTCCAATATTTCAAAGTCATCATGACCCATTTGGTCTCTATACCCAAACTACCTTCTCTTGGTGCACAAATCGACACCCTCAACACTACCCTCTTCACTGAACTCAACTCTCTCGCTCCCATCTCTCTGCCAATCCCATACCACTAACTTGCAATGTTTCCACAGTAAATTTCCTCGGTTCCTTTGCATGAGTTGCAGAACACTGCTGGCAGAAATCCAGACACTCAGCTGACTTCATCCATGACCACTTTATCCTCACCTGCTTTAATTCTGCCCTTTCTTTTGCCCTGACAACACTGACTCTCATAACCATTGCCTATGCCAGCTGTACCAAATGCTGAACTTCGTCCTCAAACCTCCCGTCCACTCCCCCACCCATCAACTTCCCCTAATGATCTGACCATGTACTTTACTGACAGAATTGAAATCATCAGATGTAATCTCCCTAAAAGTCTCCCCTGTTCCTCTCTAGTCTCTCCCTCCTTCTGAGCCCTCTTTAACTCTTCCAGTTTTCTCAGTAGTATCTCAGGTTATCTCTCAACTCCTCTCAAAATCTACCCCCTGCACCTGCACTTCTGACTCCATCAAAACATTTTCCCCCTCCCTTCTTCCCTCCCTGACTGCCATCTTCAACCGATCACATTCCAATGGCTTCTTTCCCACTGTTTTCAAACATGCTCAAGGATCCCTATCCTAAAAAAAAAAAACCTCCCTCAACCCCATGACTCCCTCCAGCTATCACCCCACCTCCCTCCTACCAATCCTCTCCAAACTCCTTGAGACAGTTATCTATGCTGTTTCCACTTCCAATGATAAAATAATAATAGTACTTGTTAAGCACTTGCTATATGACAGGCAATGTACTACGCACTAGGGTGAACACAAGCAAAATCGGGCTGGACACAACCCCTGAGCCAATCCCCCTCGGGCCTGGAAGTCAGAGGTCGTGGGTTCTAATCCTGGTTCTGCCACTTGTCTGCTGCGTGACCTTGGGCAAGCCACTTAACTTCTCTATGTCTCAGTTACCTCATCTGTCAAATGGGGATTAAGACTGTGAGCCTCACGTGGGACAACCTGGTTACTCTGCATCTACCCCAGCACTTAAAACAGTGCTCGGCACATTGTACGTGCTTATCAAATACCATCATTATTATTATTATTGGATGAGGTAATGGTGGCACACAGAAATTAAGTGACTTGACCAAGGTTCACACAGCAGGACCGTGTTTTGCCAGTGTTTTATCCACTAGGCCATATGCTGTTCCTACGATTCACTACTCTCCTAAGATTCACTCCTTTATCTTTAATCTGAATTCCACCCCCTTCATTCCATGAAGACCGCCCTCTCCAAGGTTACTAATGACCTTCTTCTTGCCAAATCCTACAGCTTAGAGGCTCCATCCTAATCCTCCTCAATGTATCATCTGCCTTAGACACTGGAGACCACCTCTCCTCCTTGAAACATTATCCAACCTTGGCTCCAATGACACTCTCCTCTCTTGGTTCTCTTGGTATCTTTCTGACAATTCATTTTTATTCTCTTTTTCAGACTCCTCCTCTATCTCTTACCCTCTAACAGTGGGAGTCCCTCAAGGCTTAGTTCTGGGTCTCCTTCTATTTATTATCCACCTACACATGCCCGTGGAGAACTCATTTGCTCCCATTGCTTCAACTTCCAATTTTACATGAATGATTCCCAAGTTTACCTGGGCAGCCCTGACCTTCACCTTCTCTGCAGTTTTGCTTTTCCTCCTGCTTTCGGGACATCTCTACCAGGATGTCCCACCAATTCCTCAAACTAAAACATGTCCAAAACAGAACTTTTCATCTTCCCATCCAAACCCTGCCTGCTCCCTGCCTTTCACATAACTGTAGACAATACCACTATCCTCCCTATCTCACAAATCCTTAACCTTGGAATGATCCTCGATTCATCTCTCTCACACACATTCAATCCAGCACTAAATCCTGTCAGTTCTAACTTCACAACATCATTAAAATCCATACTTTCTTCTCCATCCAAACTGCTACTATGTGGATCCAAGCACTTAGCATATTCATTCAATCGCATTTATTGAGCGCTTACTGTGTGCAGGGCACAGCAATAAGCGCTTGGGAAGTACAAGTTGGCAACATATAGAGACGGTCCCTACCCAACAGCGGGCTCACAGCCTAGAAGGGGGAGACTGGCAACAAAACATATTAACAAAATAAAATAAATAGAATAAATATATACAAGTAAAACAGAGCAATAAATATGTACAAACATATATACATATATACAGGATATACACATATATACATATCCCATCTTGATTATTGCATCTGCCTTCTTGCTGACCTCCCTGCCTCCTGTTTCTTACCACTCCAGCCCACATACTTCACTCTGCTGTCTGACCACATTTTTTTTCCAAAAAAAATTTCATCCCATGACTCCCCACTCCTCAAGAACCTCCAGCAGTTTCTGGTATACCATCTGCTTCTGTATAAAACAGGAACTCTTTACCATTGTCTTTAAAGCACTCAATCTAATAGTACAGTGCTCTGCACACAGTAAGCGCTCAATAAATACCATTGATGATGATGATGATGATTTATTCCCTCCTACCTTACTTCATTGACCTCCTGGTCACCTTTCTCTTCTAGCACCAGGTTGCTCACTATGTCTTAATCTTGTCTACCTCACCACGAAACCCTTTCCTACATTCTCCTTCTGCACTGGCACTTCTTTCCCTCCATATATGTCAGACCATCACTCTTCCCAAGTTCAAAGCCCTATTAAGGTCACATCTCTAACAAGGCTCTTTCCCCACTCCTTCTCTCTTCTGCATCACATGCACTTGGATCAGTATCCCTTCAGCACTTAATATTCACCCCACCCTCAGTACCACAACACTTATGTCTGTATACTCCATTCATTCATTTATATTAATGTGTCTCATCCTCTAGACTATAAGCTCCTTGTGGGTGGGAAATACATCTTCTAACTCTGTTGTATTCTCTTAAGTGCTTAGCAAAGTGCTTTGCCCAAAGAAAGTGCTCAATAAATGCTCTGCACATAGTAAGTGCTCAATAAATACGATTGATGATGATGAATCAATAAAGAACGAGAAGCAGCGTGGCTTAGTGGAAAAAGCACGGGCTTGGGAATCAGAGATCGTGGGTTTGAATCCCAGCTCCGTCACTTGTCTGATGTGTGACTTTGGGCAAGTCACTTAACATCTCTGTGCCTCAGTTACCTTATCTCTAAAATGGGGATTAAGACTGTGATGCCCAAGTGGGACAATCTGATAACCTTGTCTCTACCCCAGCACTTAAAACAGTGCTTGGCACATGGTAAGTGTTTAACAAACACCACAATTATTATTATTATTATTAACAAAAATAATGATAAATATCACTGATTTATTTATTGACTGATCCCAGACAGGAAAGCAGTGAGAAATGTTCTAATCCAATCAGTCATCCATTTTCTGTCTTCCTACCAGCTATAGAAGAGTTGCATCTCCAAATCCCCAAATTTAAGCATAGCTTGGATTCCAGTGTCACAACTATATAAAGTTGGTGAGTTCCCTATCTTCACTGATGTCTGTTCCCTTTCCTAGTTCTTCTTTAAACTAACAAGCTTCAGCAAGGAATTAGTTGCTAATTAAAATATGGCTCCTATTAGTTGTCTGTATTATGCTAAATACTCCCCACCTTGAGTAGCTTTCCTGCAGCACCCCTAACTCTGAAATAACCAAACTTTTTGGCTAGCTGACATCGCTCAACCACCATCTTTTCCTGTGTTGTGGAAAAAAACAAATTCCACCCAAACTCACCTGATAAAAAACTATGAGAAGTCCATATTTCCCATCTACATTATAATGGTATTTTTAAGTGCTAACTATGTATCAAGCACTGTTCTAAATAACAATAATAATAATGGCACTTATTAAGCGCTTACTAAGTGCAAAGCACTGTTCTAAGTGCTGGGGAGGTTACAAGGTGATCAGGTTGTCCCACCGGGAGGCTCTCAGTCTTAATCCCCATTTTCCGGATGTGGTAACTGAGGCACAGAGAAGTGAAGTGAATTGCCCAAAGTCACACAGCTGACAAATGGTGGAGCCAGGATTTGAACCCATGACCTCTGACTCCAAAGCCCATGTTCTTTCCACTGAGCCACGCTGCTTCTAAATGCTGGGGCAGATACAAATTTATCAGGTGGGACACAGTCCCTGTCCTACAAGGGGCTCATATGCTAAATTGACGGGAACAGGATTTAATCCTTTTACAGATGAGGCAACTGAGGCACAGAGAAGTTAAGTAACTTGCCCAAGATCACACAGCAAACAATTGGCAGAGCCAGAATTAGAACCCAGATCCACTGACTCCCAAGCCCATCTTTTTTCTCACCCTATGAACTCTATCTCAGATTAACCTCCACCTGTCTCTCTTCTAGAGTGCAGCAAATATTCAGAAATAGCTGATGCACTCACCACTGCTTTGAAAATAAGAAGCTGACATAAGACTTCAATTTGAATAAAGTCATCAACTTTATAAACACGAATTTCCTGAAAATAATGAAGTAATCTTGGCAGAGTATATCAAATGAGCTCATAAATAAAACAAAGATTAAATGTGAGAAATCTAAATTACTCTGAATGAAGTTTGGTTCATTTAAAGAGATTACGTTGTCTGTACTTGCCGATACTGCACGTCCCTCAAAATATATTATGCAGAACAAATGCCACTTGCAAACACTCAGAGCCCTATACTGCAGCAAAAGGGAATCACATAAAAAACAGCCAAGAACATTACTTCTAAAGATGCATCACTTGTGCTGTTTTGAGAGCTAATATGCTTCTTGCAATATTTCAATAATTCATTCAATCGTATTTACTGAGCGCTTAATGTGTGCAGAGCACTGTACTAAGTGCTTGGGAAGGAACAATACAGCAATAAAAAGAGACAATCCCTGCCCACAACAAATAATGTTAAACCTTTCACTACTCATACTTTAGACTTGGGATAAGTACTAATGTTTGGGGAAGATATGAAAACTGCCAATGGGTGCCCATCCACTTCCACATCAATCAGAAATGCCTTACCGTCAGCTTTAATACACCCATTTAACTCTCCCCTTCCCAATTTACCTCGCTAATCTCCTGTTACAACTCAGGCTGCATATTTTGCTCCTCTAAAACCATCTTACTTGTTATACCTTGCCATCGAACCCATGCCCACATCCTTTTTCTAACCAAAACTCTCCTCCCCTTCATATATAATAAAGATGGAATTTATTAAGCGCTTACTATGTGCAAAGCACTGTTCTAAGCACTGGGAAGGTTACAAGGTGATCAGGTTGTCCCACGTGGGGCTCACAGTCTTAATCCCCGTTTTCCAGATGAGGTAACTGAGGCACAGAGAAGTGAAGTGACTTGCCCAAAGTCACACAGCTGACAAACGGCGGAGCTGGGATTTGAACCCAGGACCTCTGACTCCAAAGCCCGTGCTCTTTCCAATGAACCACGCTGCTTCTCACAGATATGACAGACCACCAATCACCCACCCTCAGAGCCATCCTAAAATCACATTTCTTCTAAAAGGCCTTTTCCAAATATAAGTCCTGCTAATTTCTCTCTCTTCTGCATTCCCTACGGACTCGGGCACATACTTGGGAACACATTTAAATCCTTGCTATCCACCCCACCCTCAGCCCCACAGCTCTTACGTACTTATCCTTATACCCTGTCATTTCCACTACCTGTAACTTAACTTTTTGGACTAAGATCCTGCCCATCCAGAAGAATTGCTCAATAAATCTCACTGATTGACTGACTGATAACAATGCTACATAATTTGCATTCTCTAGTTCCTGCTGGAAATGTTCCTCCTGCGGCACAGAGTACAAGGGATTAAGCAGCAGGAGCGCAGCACATTGTAAAGTGCATCTAAAGGCTTGTTTAGGAGATGGACCCAGATAATTATAATTATGGTGTTTGTTAAGCACTTACTGCGTGCCAGGCACTGTTGGAAGAGCAGGAGTATTCATTCATTCATTCAATCGTATTTATTGAGCACTTACTGTGTGCAGAGCACTGTACTAAGCGCTTGGGAAGTACAAGTTGGCAACATATAGAGACGGTCCCTACCCAACAAAGGGCTCACAGTCTAGAAGGGAGAGAAGACAACAAAGCAAAACATGAAGACAGGAGTAGACACAAGCTAAATGGGTGGGACCCCGTCCCTATCCCAAATGGAGCTCACAGCATCGAATCCCATTTTCCAGATGAGGTAACTGAGGCCCCACCCAGCAGACAAGTGATGGATCCAGGATTAGAGAACCAGGGCCCTTAATTACGTACAAAGATCCAACATCGCTTGCTTAGTCCTGCCTGCTGGGCAACCCTGCATATCCTCAGTCCCACACAAGGAATGAATCCTTGTCAGCCAAAGAAGTTTTGTGACACACATTATTGGTTTCTGGGGATCCATGTCAGGGGGATACGGTGTTGATTAGTGTTTCCACCCCATTTAATAATAATAATAATAATAATGGCATTTATTAAGCGCTTACTATGTGCAAAGCACTGTTCTAAGCGCTGGGGAGGTTACAAGGGGATCAGGTTGTCCCATGGGGGGCTCACAATCTTAGTCTCCATTTTACAGATGAGGTAACTGAGGCACAGAGAAGTTAAGTAACTTGCCCAAAGTCACACAGCTGACAATTGGATGAGTCGGGATTTGAACCCAGGACCTCTGACTCCAAAGCCCGGGCTCTTTCCACTGAGCCACGCTGCTTCTCGAAAGCACATCTTATGAATTCAGTCCTGGAACCATCTAGCTAGCAACAGATATTTACCCCCTCTCCATCCCCCCATCTTACCTCCCTCCCTTCCCCACAGCACCTGTATATATGTATATATGTTTGTACATATTTTTTTACTCTATTTATTTATTTAATTTATGTGTACATATCTATTCTATTTTATTTTGTTAGTATGTTTGGTTTTGTTCTCTGTCTCCCCCTTTTAGACTGTGAGCCCACTGTTGGGTAGGGACTGTCTCTATATGTTGCCGATTTGTACTTCCCAAGCGCTTAGTACAGTGCTCTGCACATAGTAAGCGCTCAATAAATACGATTGATGATGATGATATTTACTAGATTGTTTACTTCCTACCAGTCTGCTAAGGCTGGCAAAACATGATTTAGTTATTTGTCACCTGAATGGAAGTGGAGGGAGGTTCCCTGAAAAAGAGGCAAGTATATTGGACTGTTAAGTAACATGATTTCCCTTTTAGGTCCTGGAGTAAATCATATTCACATTTACTCCAGGACCTAAAAGGGAAATCATGTTACTTAACAGTCCAAGCAGAGTTGTGTGGGCTCCTGTGACCAAGTCGCCAGGGGTGCAGGTGGGAAAGCAGAAGTTAGGTAATGTACCAAAAACCGGTCAATTTGGCCTGCAGTTCTGGACCTCCAGTCCCTGTGAAATGAGCCTCTACTGGGTAATGGAGGACTGCGGGCTGGGCAGAGTAGAGTGTAGCAATCAGTTTAGCTGCAGTTTTGTGGGTGTCAACCTAGCCTCGAAGTGGGGGCAAGAGTTGGGCAAATCAGTCAATCAATCAATCAATTATGGGTACATCTGGAGTGCTTACTATATGCAGAGCCTTGTTATAAACCCTTAGGAGAGTAATAATAGTAATAATGATAATATTTGTTCAGTGCTTACTATGTGCCAAACTAGCTACCTTCCTCCCTTCAAAGCCCTACTAAGAGCTCAATTCCTCCAGGAAGCTTTCCCAAACTGAGCCCTCCCTTTTCCCTCTCCTTCTCCTCCCCTCCCCATCGCCCCCCTCCCTCCCTCTGCCTTACCCCCTTCCCCTCCCCACAGCACTTGTATCTATTTGTATATATTTATTACTCTATTTTATTTGAACACATTTACTACTCTATTTTATTAATGTGTGTATATAGCTATAATTCTATTCATTCTGATGGCATTGACACCTGTCTACTTGTTTTGTTGTCTGTCTCCTTCTTCTAGACTGTCAGCCTCTTGCTGGGTAGGGACCGACTCTATAAGTTACCGCTTTGTACTTCCCAAGCGCTTAGTACAGGGCTCTGCAGACAGTAAGCGCTCAATAAATATGACTGAATGAATGAATCCGTGACCTTCTGACTCATAGGCCTGTGCTCTATCCACTATGCCATGATGTTTCTCTGAAGTGCATAGACAACTGAAGTGCAGTTTGTTGGTACAAAAAGCAGTCAAATACAGTTAAAGCTTTCCTGAGTCCTTTCTTGACAAGCAAGTTAGAATTTCAGGGGTAGATATTGGCCTCTCCTTTTCTCCCTTAGCATGATTTTTCCATGTTATTCCCAGGTGTTCCAACAGCACTTGGACTGGTGTTCTCCCAATTTTAATGGTTTCCCCAGCTACAGTAAAATAAATTGAACTGACTTGAAATTATCCTAATTAGAGCACCCTCATATAATAATAATAATGATGGCATTTATTAAGCGCTTACTATGTGCAAAGCACTGTTCTATCTGCTGGGGAGGTTACAAGGTGATCAGGTTGTCGCACAGTGGGCTCACAGTCTTAGTCCTCACTTTACAGATGAGGTAACTGAGGCACAGAGAAGTTAAGTGAGGTGTCATATCCCTGACACCTCTACAAATCATTCAGCTTTTTAAAAATCACTTTAGCATAGATTTCCCAGAAGGAAATTGAAATCAACCACCATTGTCAGAAGATGACTGAGCGGAGAAACACATAACAGAACACCTCTTATTTTATCTTACAAAAAAAAATAGAAAATGATTTCAGTTTTGTGTAGACTCAATCTCACAGTTAGCACAACACTATTTTCAGCTTCTGGCATTTCAAGGAAAGCTTTACGGAGGAGGAAAGGACATTACCACAGCAACTTCTTTACTACTTAGTTTGGCAGGAAATGATGGGAAAAAAAAATAAAAATGGTAAAGTAACCAGAAACTCTGAAAAGCAATGTGGTCGTGATAAGACCACCTCATTAGCTTGGTGGTTTTAAATCGCTGTTGGCTACAGTGGCTTCAAACCCTTGAAAGTTCAGTCTCCCCTGCTATTTACTCACATGAAATTCTGAATCTGTACTAGAACCACATATTTTTAATCAAAAATATAACAATGCTTTCCCAAACTTCTACCTCACTAGTTTTCATCATCAGCAACTATTCTGATCCCTAACAATTATGAATGGTCATGAAATTCCACTTTTAACTCTAAAGAGTTTAAGTTGAAAGACTTAAAAGTATAATACTTCCTAGACACCCATCAATTGCATTTTTTAAAAATAGTAATGCTTAGACTGCGAGCCCCCTTCTAGAGTGTGAGTCCGTTGTTGGGTAGGGACCGTCTCTCTATGTTGCCAACTTGTACTTCCCAAGCACTTAGTACAGTGCTCTGCACACAGTAAACGCTCAATACATACGATTGAATGAATGAATGAATGAACTACCATTAAAGCATGCATTTTTATCTGGAAAGATTGTGGATATTAGAATGTACACTGTGTGGAATAAATGAAAGCTGGATTTGTCTATCAATGTTTTAAGGAAAACAGTGGAAAAAGTTACATAATGTTTAATCGGGGAATTATAGTAGCAATAATCTAGGTGTTTTACTAGAAGTGAAGTGGATTACTTAAATGAAAATTTAAAATGTCCTTTCCATTTTACAGATAACACAAAATGACTTTTTTCATGTCTCCAGCGATAAGTATAGATTTGCCACTCATTTAAATGGTGCCTTCACCCCATCCACCCCAGCTCATGAATTAATAATTCAATGACATTAATACACGAAGATAAATGATAAAGAGGTTAAAGCACATAGGCCAACAATACACACACACACACACACACACTTCTTTTAGCAAAGCTAATACCTCTCTGCCAATTATAGCTAGAACTTTTTTAACAGTTTTCAATGGCATTTTTACAATCTAAATAGCAGCTTATGCACACACAATTTCACACAATTCAAGCTTAATAAATCTCCTGCTGGTACCAAACAATCATTCTAGGGGATTAAAGTGCAACATCTGTTAACATTAATAAGCATTTTATGTAGCAATATGTATAAGAGCAGGCCCTACTCCATTATTAGTCTCCCGAAAAAGCTTCCAGACTGAAACACTGGCTTGGTATAAATTATACCTTTATCATCTATTGGAGACTTTCATTTATGATAACAATGAGGTACATTGGTTTGAAAGGAAAAAAGAAAAACAAAATTACATACTCTCTGGAATTACACATTTCCCCATAAGCAAGCTTTCAAAACGTATGTGTGTGTGGATGTATGCATGTGTTTCCTGAGCTAAAGAGAAGACAGATAAATGTGAATACATTCCTCTGGCTAATAGTTTGCAGAAATCAATGTCTTGAATTCTTTATCAGGTATAATCATTTAACTAGCTTTGAAAACTAGTTCTGGAAAGTTTTCTTTGGATGAGATTATGTTTTTAAGTTGACGTCTTTTTGTGGCTACCATACAGCTACTTATCAGAAAGACTCAGAATACAGAACAGTTTGCCGAAGCTTTTCTAAAAAAAAAATAATAATAATAAAAATAAAGTTTTGGAATACCTTTTCAAACATGGTAGTAAAAACCAAGATGACTAGAAACAGGCTTCCCTCGACAATCATGGTTTTCTAACCACAGTTTTGAATGTCGTCTCAATAACCCATGCACCATTTTGGCTATCACAGTGTACAGCTCTGAATAAGCACTGTTTATTGTAGTTATGCATTACACTATTTGCTATGTCAAGCCACTAAACATACCGATCACGTTATGCTCTGTACTGTCACTGTACCAGCAACTCATTAGAATTACACGAGAATTTTACAACTGTTGAGAGCGCACTGTTACAGTTAATTCACTTCTATGATAATTTCCCTTTGAGAATTCTAATGAACGACGGATACGATACATTCAGAGTGAGGTCCAAAACTTACGAGTAACAGTGACAGTTACTGAGATGTAAATAGCAGCGAAGCCAATGTGAATTCTTTGGAACTTAAACGGCATTAAAACTGGCTGGGTTAGAATAAGTGTTCTTTATTGTCCCAAACCTTGAATTTTACTCAGTATGATGGAGGCTACAGAGTCCTTAACCCCTTTGCCCCATAAGCACCTCCACAGAATCACCAAGATCCACCCTTTCCTCTCCATCCAAACCACTACCTTGCTGGTTTAATCTCTCATTTTATCCCGACTGGATTACTGCATCAGCCTCCTCTCTGATCTCCCATCCCCCTGTCTCTCCCCACTTCAGTCCATACTTCACGCTGCTGCCCGGATCATCTTTGTGCAGAAACGCTCTGGGCATGTTACTCCCCGACTTAAAAATCTCCAGTGGCTGCCTGTCAACCTACGCATCAAGCAAAAACTCCTCACTCTCGGCTTCAAGGCTCTCCATCACCTCGCCCCCTGCTACCTCACCTCCCTTCTGTCCTTCTACAGCCCAGCTGGCACCCTCCGCTCCTCTGTCGCTAACCTCCTCACTGTACCTCCTTCTCACCTGTCCCGCCGTCAGTGCCAGGCCCACGTCCTCCCCCTGGCCTGGAATGCCCTCCCTCCACACACCCGCCAAGCTAGCTCTCTTCCTCCCTTCCAAGTCCTACTGAGAGCTCACCTCCTCCAAGACGCCTTCCCAGACTGAGCCCCCTTTTTCCTCTCCTCCTCCCCATCCCCCAGGCCCTACCTCCTTCCTCCACCCCCACCCACAGCACCTGTATATATATTTGTACAGATTTATTACTCTATTTTACTTGTACATATTTACTATTCTATTTATTTTGTTAATGATGTGCATTTGGCTCTAATTCTGTTTGTTTTGATGACTTGACACCTGTCCACGTTTTGTTTTGTTATCTGTCTCCCCATTCTAGACTGTCAGCCGGTTGTTGGGTAGGGACCGTCTCTATATGTTGCCAACTTATACTTCCCAAGTGCTTAGTACAGTGCTCTGCACACAGTGAGCGCTCAATAAATATGATTGAATGAATGAATGAAAAAGCCTTTGGTTTTACCCACCGTGGTTTTGCCAACCTCAGGTACTTTCAGGAATTAAACCCCACTGTTGGGAAGGGAAAATTGTAGCAAAAACGTTCTCATGATATGAACAACTAAAGGATCAGTTATGGGTACTGGCTTCCAATCGGCCCTGTCATTCATCCTAAAGCCTTGTAGAAGATTCCAGCTACATACCTTCTCATGAGGCTAAAATTACATTTTCAGGTAATTAATAAAAACACCTTTGCAGTTCAAAATTATTTTGTGTGGTCTCAAACACTTAGAGACTGTCTTCGGGTTTCCGATTTTATTAGTATTTCCTGCCAACATTTTGCAGTTTACCATGACAAAAATGGTTGAAAACTAGGGTGATGAAAAATGTGTTACATTCCTGGGTAAATCTTTGAAATCTGTTTAAGATCAAAGCAAGAACCTAATCATTCCTTTCACTCTGGAAACTATAGATAGGCTTGGAAGGAATGGAGGCAAAAAAACACTCCTCCTTCTGCTTTGAATCTAGGGATGCTGCCGAGAGAAGAAACTCAAGGGTCTCTTTTCTGATCCAGCGGAGAGACCCAGTTTCATTCTCATAAAACCATCACCTGTGTCACAAAGGAATAAAGTACTGGAGAATAGAGAGGGAAGCCCAGGGTCACAGTCATGGATTAGGCAAAATAGGTGCCTCCTGGGAAGGTTTGCACAGAATAGGGAGACGATCTTCTGGGCTTAGAATTAGCAGGGAACTGACAAATCCTTGGCCACTTTCTCTGTTTATCTCTTTCGAAGTGGAGGAAACATTCTAGCTCATTGACCAGTTGGGCCAATGGTATATTCCTAAAACAGAGCTGCTCAGTCCCCAAAGGTGTAGCCCAGCAACTAGGAGACCAAAGTAGATGTCTAACTGGCACATCATTTTAGTTTAGATTTGTAAAGTGGAGAAGGTAAGTGGAAAGCTTAACTATCAGCAACAAAAGAGATTCATTTTCACTACCAGCAGCATCAGTTTCAAACCAAAGGACAACGTTGCATCAACAATCAGGAGGTCATACCCTGAGTTGGTTTTCCAGGAAGAGGAAAAAGGAGAAAGATCGGTCAGTTCAAACCCTAGTCCTGAGATAAAAGGAAGTGATCTTTGAAAAGGGAGAGACTTCCAAGGTAGGAATTAGTTGACTTTTAGCTAACCAATTGAGGTGTGGGTATGTCACCTCTGTGACTTTTTCCTTATTAGAATTTAAGATTTACTGAGATTGCTAAAGCTCAAAGGCTACTTATTACCAAATCTAGGTCAAAACCCCCTATAGGTATTCAGATTAACATCTACAATTTCTATGACAATAGAGGACTCAAACAGCATTTAAAGGAAATCTAAACTGGTTTTGCATAGGCATCTGACTATTAAATATGAAATTTAACAGGCTCTAATAATCCATTTGTAAATGGTCTAATATATGTCCATCTTTATTTAGTAGGACACAATTCTCATGTACCAGTGTCAAACTGAGCACACAATAAAAAAATGTTCTGGCATTTCACTAAATTAAAATCCTGAAACCCCACAGCTAGAATGTGCAAATTCAGATGTTATTAATACTTTAAATCAACTGCAGTATTACTCAGTTTCATATAATGCAATTTATGTTGTTGTCTTCTACAATAGCAAAGAACACAGTATGGTTTTAATCAGATTTTTCTGTTAGCGGTTTGAAGACACCCCTTTATCGACGAACAAACCAGCACACTGATCGTTTATTTTAGGAGGTAAAACAGGCATAGTTTAAGTGAAAGATAAAGCACCTGCTAGGTGCACTCTATGAAGTGGACTTAATACTCCTTTAGATTCAGAAATTATGTGGATAAAAAAGCAGCGACATGGGTGGGTATTAGGTCAGTTTACCATCTGACAAGATCAAGCATCTACACACCAAATTAAGCTTCCATGGAATTGTGTAGCTGTTAAGAGTTTAGACTTTCTTGTCAGCTCCGCCTTCATAATAATCACACAAAATGCCATGTCATTCGAAATTTTACCTTAGCTCTCGGCAAAAGGATGATAATCCATTCATTCATTCATTCAATTGTATTTATTGAGCGCTTACTCTGAGGCTGTCTATTCCACCAAATTAACTGTTTAATACCAAATGTAAATGAATGTGTCTGTTATATTTTCGTGTTGTACTTTTCCAAGCACTTAGTACAGTATTCTGTACACTGCACGTGCTCAGTAAATGCAGTTTACTGACTGATTAACCTATATGTCTTATTTGAGTGGTGGCTATCTGGCAGCAGTGAATCTGTTCAGAATAAATGGAAAAGAAAGTGGAGAGGAGGGGTGAGGTTCTAGAGCTTTGGTACCAAGTAGCGTGGCTCAGTGGAAAGAGCACGGGCTTTGGAGTCAGAGGTTGTGGGTTCAAATCCCGGCTATCCCAGCTCCGCCACTTGCCAGCTGTGTGACTTTGGACACGTCATTTAACTTCTCTGTGCCTCAGTTACCTCATCTGTAAAATGGAGATTAAAACTGTGAGCCCCACGTGGGATGAACTGATCACCTAAGCGGAGGTTCCCCAGTGCTTAGAACAGTGCTTTGCACATTGTAAGCGCTTAATACATGCCAGCATTATTATTACCAAATGTAATTGACTGACTCCTTCAACAAACAAAACAGGGGCTAGACTGTAGGATTGTCTACTGTAACTGTAGAGGAAATCGCTTAAACAATTGTTGTAACAACTCTATTGTTCTCAACTCCCCCAAGTGCTTAGTACAATATTCTGTACAAAATTTAGTGTTCAGCGATATTTATTGAGTGCTTATTTTGGGGAGAACATTGTACTAAGAACTTGGGAGATCCTAGAAGGATTAAGCAGGGAGATCTTCATAATAACTACCATCAAGTAATGGTTTACTGATACCCAAGGCACAGTCAAAATCCCTGTCAAAAAATGAGTAAATGAAGCTTTTTCCTCTACCTCACATCCCAATGTACTCTGATTATAGTGGGACCAACCTGCTTTTGCCTATTCAGATTTTTACCTGTTTTTGCTGAAGAGAAGCAGCGTGGCTCAGTGGAAAGAGCATGGTCTTTGGTCAGAGGTCATGGGTTCAAATCTGGCTCCACCAACTGTCAGCTGTGTGACTGTGTGACCTCTCTGTGCCTCAGTTACCTCATCTGTAAAATGGGGATTAAGACTATGAGCCCCCCGTGGGACAACCTGATCACTTCGTAACCTCCCCAGTGCTTAGAACAGTGCTTTGCACATAGTAAGCACTTAATAAATGCCATCATTAATTAATTATTCAGGGTGTTTTTCGCATTTCTGTTATTAACTGTCGACAGGACGCATAAATGGAAGGGCAGGAATGGAATGCCGGCAGTGTTATTTTGAAACAACCTAAAAGACTTTGGGGCAGCTTGGGCAGTTGAAAAGTGAGAGGGCTATCAGGATCAAATCATCCAAGCCATTTATTTCCTCAAGGAGAGAGTTTGTTTTGTGGAATTGCATACCCACTCTAATGGTCAGATTTTCAGAGTAGCTGGCAAAATGACCTTATGGACAACAGATGGAAGCACATATCTGGTAGGTGGAGAGATATGCAGACAACTTTTTATTTGTCTCTCTGCTCAAGTTAAGTTGCTCTCTCTCCCACTAGACTATAGCTCATTGTGGGCAGGAAACATGTCTGCCAAATCTGTTGTACTGTACTTTCCCAAAAGTTTAGTGTAGTGCTCTGTATATAGTAAGCACTTAGTAAAACACCATTGATTGATTGATGAACTGATTGATTATCATCCCGAACCTCTCTAAAGTGGCTGAGGAAATTGGTGGCAATATTGTACGATCGCATTAAGTACGCTCAGTCAGTCGATTGTATTTAAGAGCTTATTGTGTGTACAGCACTGTAGTTAAGCGCTTGGGAGAGTACAATATGAGAATAAACAGATACATTTCCTAACCACAGTGAGCTTACACAACAACACGGCCTAGTAGAGGCAACACCAAACTAGGAATAAGGAGATCTGGGTTCTAGTCCTGGTTCTGCCACTCGCCTGCTGTATGACCTTGGTCAAGTCACTAAACATCTCAGTTTTTCAGTTTTCTCATCTTTTAATGGAGTTAAAATACTTGTTCTCCCTCCCTTGTAGACACGAGTCCTATGTGGGGCACAGACTATGTTCAATCTTATCATTTTATATGTTCTCCAGCACTTAGAATAGTGCTTGAAACAATAGTAAGCACTTAATAAATACAATCATTATTGTTATTCTCCAATTTACTGATTTTCGCTAAACACCATATGCCATCCTTACATTGAATTCAGTCAGAACACAGGTTTTTCCCTATGCATTTTAGAAAGAACAGTTTTAAGAAATTAGGGAACATTGTTCCGTTAGTGTGAGATTATACTAGATGCAGCGCAATATACTCTTGAAAGAAATGGTAGGGCACACGCATGCAGTGACACACAGAGTTGAATATTACAGTACAAGTTTTCCTTAAAGCTGGATTTGCAGAGAATATGAATCCCATGTTAATAGGATATTTGCATAATCACAGAAATCTTACAATCAGCCAGGCTCTCTCTATTATTCAGTAGTTGGGATCATTTGCACCATTTTCATCCCTTAGCACAAATAATTGAAAATTGGATGCATAAGCAAAATAATAAAAAATGTAAGGAGTGGCAGCAGGGAAAGGTAATTCTGTTTAGGGGTCCATAAAGGTACATATATTGTAGCAGTGTCAATATTGGTATCAACAGCATTTACTGAGTATGTGGTTGTCCACAACACAGAAGCAGGTTACTGGAGAAAGTAAAAGAAGTAAAAATCAGTACCTGACCCCAAGGAAGATTTTGCTGAATCCATAAAGACAAAGTGGCAACAAGATAGGTGTCAAAATCTGTGACAAAAAAATGGAAAAAAATACAATAAAAAAACTATTTTAAGTAAAGTAGGGAAAAATGTACTAATATGCAGGAAAACCGAGAAACCACTAAGAAATCAAAACCTGGGTTTGGGGCAATTTGGAAAATATATTAAAAACTGCTCAAAGTTGCATTTTGGAAATTACTGGGAATTTTCTGGAATGGTCATGAAACTAAAAAATATTAAGACAGTCCTAAATGATTAGCTCAATTTTCTTTAAATTACAGTAAAATGCATATATTATTGGGATACAATTTTATAGCTATGAAATGATCATTAACAAATCAATCAATGAATACAACGATTCATATAGATATATAAATGCCAATTCATGTGACAGTACCAAGATTTTCTTTTCTTTTAATCAAATAATAGAGTAATGGAAATATTTTCCACACATTTTTTTTTCCAAGGATCCCTATTCCTTCAGGCTGAATGTTTCCAACTGTAATTATTTGTCAGCGAAATTAGTCAATTCTTTCATATCCAGGTGTTAACTAACTAGTAAGCTGACGTCCTCGTGACTGAGCTAATGAACATACTGCTGGAAAAAGAAGAGAGATATTTTTCAAATCTCTTTAAGTGTGGTTAAGTGCTACACCAAATGCTGTTTAAGATTTCAATTTTACCACACTCATTCTACCACAATGACCTCTGTGGGATTCTGAGAGCCCCAAAATAACATTAGGAAAATAAAATCCCAAGCGCCGTACTTGGGTCTTCCCACGATATTGCATCTTGATAAAAATAAGCCAAAATACAGCTGTCTACTATTAATACGCAGGTGCAAAAAGAACATTCTACCGACACGTCTCTCAATATCGAAGCTCATTAAATCAGCTGCTCACTTAAACATTTTGGTAGCCAAGTTTCTTTGCAACTCTGCGGTAGAAAAATAGGGCAAATACACCTGAAACTTTAAAGGTTTATAAGTATTGCAATTAATAAGCCATTCAGCATATTCTATATCTCTATTAGGTACATGAGTTGCTTTCAAACGAACATTATTTTCTGACTCACCCAAGCTGGACAGCATCCGGACAATCCCGGGATCGCGGCAGCACAAAGCCAATCCAGCATGGGCTAGCAGGGGTCGGCTAATCCCAGCAGCCAGCTACCCTACAGCAGTCCTTTCCCACAGAGGGAGGCAACCATCTGAACTGCATGCAGGCTAGGATAAATGAAGTGGCCTGGGATTCCCACTTATGGCATACTGATGCGAATGGCATGCGCAAAGGACAAGGCACATGCCTATAGCGAGCTACTCGTAGTTCAGCCCATCACATTTCAAATTCAGCGGTCCTCCTCCTGCCTGGCAGAAGCTGGTGGGACACTACGCTGAGCTTCCGATTTCCAGCCTTTATAAAGTACTCTGATGTGATAACCTTACCACTGATATACAGCATTTTCACTCACTTTGAAGCATGCACGGTCTTAAAAAAAAACTCCAATATGACAACGTCACCACGGATAACACAGATTGACTGTGATTGATCGGAGGCCTTCCCAGACTGAGCCCCTTCCTTCCTCTCCCCCTCGTCCCCCTCTCCATCCCCCCATCTTACCTTCTTCCCTTCCCCACAGCACCTGTATATATGTTTGTACATATTTATTACTCTATTTATTTATTTATTTTATTTGTACATATCTATTCTATTTATTTTATTTTGTTAGTATGTTTGGTTTTGTTCTCTGTCTCCCCCTTTTAGACTGTGAGCCCACTGCTGGGTAGGGACTGTCTCTATATGTTGCCAATTTGTACTTCCCAAGCGCTTAGTACAGTGCTCTGCACCTAGTAAGCGCTCAATAAATACGATTGATGATGATGATGATGACTGGGAAGCAGCACACCACAGGATGATCAACTGTTTTTAAATAAGAGGCACTGACGACACCACCAAAAATAAGACTTCATATTTTTCAAGAAAACACCAGCAGAATACCCAGAGCGAATTGTAAGCTAGTGTACAAAGACAAAGTCAAGCAAAAATGGATGGTGGAGAGAAAGGACCTTGAAGAGTCTCCAGTTGGTGATTGACAACTGGGCTAAAATGCCTTATTTATAATTTTTATGATTCTGCACTTACATGAAAATAATATGAAGGGAAACAATGCATTTCCAAAACTGTTCTCTCAGATGATGTGCTTTCATTACAGCTGTGGATCAATTCTCTATTCATAGTGGTCAACTTCTGGTTTTTCCTTTGGGAAACTATTTTCAATATACAGTTTGCCAGAATGATCATAATTGTAGTAGTGATAATTATAGACTGCAATGATAAAAATATTAAATGTGGATGAATAGCATAAATACACATACATACACATACGTACGTATGTAAAGGATAGGTTTATGTAGATACTAAATGTTGCTAGGACAAAGAAAACCACACCAAATGGAATTGATATGTTAAATATAAACTCATATTATATTTTACATTGTATTATACTTATGTATTTATATAAGTAATATATTTATATTGTATTATATTAAATGGTAACCACAAAATTAAATTATACTACATTTTTCACTATGAAAATTCAAATAAAAACATTTAAAAAGCTAACGTAGGTTAGGTATGTTCATTAAACAATGTAATGATTTTTCCTTAGTGATAATAATACCTAAATACTGGTTCTGTTATTGAGATACCCTGAAACTATTTTCTAAATGTTACTGAATCATAAAGAAGGCAACTGTGGGAAGCAAGTGTAATTTTGGTAATTTAACCAAACTGTTCTTTTTAAACATCCATCATATCATGATCGTTTCATGATATGTAATTATTCACATTACATCAGTAAAACACCCAAAGTTGTTCAAGAAAAGCTTTTATGGTATTACACCTAACTAAAAAACTTCCATAAAAGAAACAAAATGATAGTTATAAATATACAATATTATAAATGAATTAAGGCTTTGGAAACCTATTGATCCACATTTCTCACAACTATAAATCATAATGGGGGAGTTGAGGTTGATAAGATAGAAACGAATAAAGGGCTATAGAGTATATTTTAATTTTGATTTCAAGTATCAGCCCTCCTGTCTTGAAGTGAACGTACTGTCCCTGATTTTCCTAAAATCAAATTACAAATAGTACTGCAGAACAGAGACCCGTGAGCATGATAGCTATACTGATTACATGATGAACCCTCGGCAGACACTCGATCTTTAATTAATTTCACAACAACTTTTATTTATCTTTAAATTTCTCCAAGTTTATTGTGAAAAAGCTGCATAAATCCCAAACTCTTCAGTGAAGTCTAATCTGCACTGAGGTCATTGTCTGCAAAATGGTGTTGTAAAAGACTGAGTTTCCTTTAAGTGTTCGTTCACTAAATAGCGTTACACTTACTGAAAATGGTAGTTATTTTTCAAATTGTAGTGATTTTATACGATTAGCTGAATCGTTTACATTCTGAGATGCTCTGAGAAGAGCAGTATAAAATCTCAACATCAAAATGCAAAAAAAGGCCTCACAAAAATGGGTACTTGACCATTAATCGTGTGGTTTGTTTTCAGATAATTTAATGTAGTTGCTTTTTTTCTATAAAAGAAATGATCCACTTTAGAATCATCAGTACAGTGAAATACTTTTTATGTACTCCTGTCTTTGCTTGTGGTTCACTGGTTGAAAAATATACTCTGCAGCTATTTTTAAAATACCCTAATAAGTCGCAGGTGTAACTAATATCCCATTTGGCTCAAATGAACATTTTCTTTAAGTGACTTTCAAGTACAATACTCCACCGCACAAGCCAATCAATCAATCCATCAGTCCTACATATTTTTATTAATTAGACAGTTGCTATTAGGAGTATCAGAGTCTACTGACATATTCACCCCAAAAAAAGTATCTGATTAAATTTTGTGCTGTGAAAACAGTAAAAAAAAAAAAGAATAGTACCTTAAGCGAAATATTTTTCTCCAGCCAGGTTAAAATGACTTCCTAGCTCTGGGCTTATTTCTAACATAGTAAAATTGTTACAGCACATTTTTTCCTTCTTTGAAAAACAAAACTAAATACTGAACTCCAATAATATCTTTAGAATCACATCTTTGATCAAACCAAACCAAATGCAATCCAACTTGTTTCTTCTACATTATATGAACATTCTGATAAGAATGCAAAGTGCAGATGATACAATTTTATTTGTAAGCAGTGGCTTTCTCAATTTTAAAGAGCAGTTACATGACTATAACACATTTCTCTTCCCTTAGGGTTCTAAAAGAGTTTTTTGGCTTTTGTTTTTTTTTTTAAATATGGATTCCAAAAGAATGGATTTGGTAATAAGTACCTAAGCTCTTGTGGTTTATCCATGTTGAACTGTTAAATTGCAAAACATAATCTCATTTTCAAAGGTGGGTTTCACCCACAGTGGACAGCCTCACTACTTATTTTTTGAATAAAATTAATGATTGAATTAGTAAACCACTTACTTTGGGACAAGTACAGTGTGCTAAAGAGCTGGAGTAGATACATGTGATTGTTTCAAAAATAAGATTTTTTTTAACTAGGGTCTCTCTTGCCCTGCTGTTTCAGGTTTCAGACAAATCAAATTCAGTTGTATACAGTTTCTTTAAATGGCATTTCATGTTCAATACATTCATTCAGTCATATTTATTGAACACTTACTGGGTGCAAAGCACTGTACTAAGAGCTTGGAAGAGTACAATATAACAATAAACAGAATGTTCCTGGTTCAGTGTCCTACAATATCTATATTTACACCCACATTAAATGTTTTTCACAAGAGCAGGAACAGAAAGATACAGGTTTAAATCCGAATTGTCAGTTTACAGGCCAGATTTCCACCAAATAATTTTCTACTTAATACATAAATAATGACGAGTCTTTTTACACCTCCAAAACTGAGATGGTCATAGCAAAAGCTTAGCAGTACAATTGAGAAAAATTATCACTTTGTATCAACGATTACAAGATAGGATTAGTAATTATAATTATAGCATTATAGCATTAATTGCTATAACTGCCTTTAGAAGCAGTAGAACACGAAAAATGTCTGTTTTTTATTTTTAAATAACTACCATTTGAACTACAGCTTCAAAATTCAATACTGTATAGGCACCGTCGCACTACATACTAATATGTACACATATGGAATACATTGCTTGAAATACTTTTATACTTAACTACTGTTGTATTCTGAGTGTTTTGGTCCAAAATTTTAACATTTTAACAGCAAGAGATACAAATAACTTCTTTTGAAAATAATATATATATTCACATCTTACTGTATGAAAATTTTACAGCTTCTTTTCTTAAATATTATTTCTTGCAACTGTCAAATTTTCCTGCAAATAATAATCTTAAATTTATATCCGTAACCCTTTCTGTAAGACAGGTGTGAAAATACCTACAAATGGCAATTTTAATGTACTAAAAATTGTGTCTTCACCTATCATGTTATGTGCTGCTCTGCTGAGAAAATAAAATTGGTCTGCTGAAATGTGCAGGGCCTATATTATGTTACAAGTATATGGTCATGATTTTGAAATGTAGCAATCTTTCATGATAAAATCAAGATGTAACTATGATATAAAAAAGCAAAACCTGAAACCACTAATAAATTGTTGTTACATCCTTCCTTACACCATAAATGTTTCCTATATAAGACTACACATTTTCATAACAAAATTAAATCATAAAAATAATATTTATTCAGATAATGTTTCTACAAGATGGCTGATACTCCAATATTTTTAAAAAGCCCAATATCCTACCTTCAAAATTGTGAAGAAGCAAAGTTCTCCTTTGCTTTTCTAGTTGAAAATCTGGCCTTGTCCTAACAGAAGTTGTACACACTTTGTGATAGTTACTGTGCTGCACTGGACAGAATTACCAAGTAAGTCTTTCCTTATAAAGTGGGGAGGAACAGAAGGTGCTAAATAGAGAGAAGGAAGTGGGAAAGGGGGAATAAGGTAAAGAAAAGGAGGGGGCTTGATCGTGTAATTGCTTCCACTATATCTTCCAATAGCGATCAGTCCATGAGGTTATTTGTATTATCATTTACTAATACAGAAATATTTTCACAAGAAAAATACAAGTCACTTTACAATCCTAGTACCTACCAAGATATCTATCAAAAAACCAACATTAATACTTTTTTTTGTAAATCTTACCACCACACTACTATTGGAGTGTAATTGCTGTGCCTAATATTCTTACTGCTATGAAAATGCTTCGCATAAACGTAGCACTGAGTTGTTAAGATAATACATGATCATGCTGTGAAAGGGTAATACCTATACAATAGTCCTATCCAATACCATAAATCTCTTTATTGGACAACAACCTATTACAGGAGATCTACTTAACTGTTTCCCTACTTAGAGGGCCATTTGGTGTTACAATAACAAGCTGACTTTTCACATTAGTAAGGATTAGACAGTATAAATAATATATCGGAACTGAGTTGGTGCTCTGTTTGACACAGGAAAATCTTTCTAGATTTCTAAGAGTTTGAAGAATTAAAAGAATGAATCTCCCACTAGACAGGTCTTTCTATTCTTCGGACAATGTGATTACCTATGCTTCTAAAAGATATCAAAGTATTATAACTTGAACAATCTTAAACGAAAAACCCTGACATCAGTTTTCAAGATAAGTATTTAACTGAAATGCCACATCCAAAATCTTCTTGCTCAGCCATAAATTTTAACTTATATACCATCATATATATGAAATACTTAATTCATCCTAGAGTTTAGCTTTCTTGAAGGATTGTCATGACTGTTGTATAAGCGATTTCTACATCTCGAAACCTAGGAAATTGTGAGGTTCTGATTCCAAGATACTGAACTCAGAAATGTTAGATGGTAAACTGTGTACAATTTATTTGAAGTTATATGATACAATATTTACAAATCAAGTTTTAATCCAATATTGTTTTCATTTTCTTCATGTCAGCAATTTTCTAAAACGTTTAACGCTACTCTCAACTGATTTCTTGTTTAAGTGTCACTGCACTAATCTGTCTATTATCACTAGTAAACTCATTAATCCACCATGATCCTTTTTAATGTTTTTACAAAGAGTTAACCTTGAGGCTGCGGCCAGTCTAATTATAATCTATTCATTAAATGAAGAATTTATGCTGCTTTTTTTATATTTAGCAGCCTGTTTGTAGAATATTCTAGAGCAACTGAATTTTTAAAACTGAGTTCATTTTTAATTTGGTATTTGATTATCTGTTTTAAAATACTAAAGTTAAGTTCTTTGCAATAAAATTCCTGAAGCCCCTATAGAAAATGAAGTAAAATTGTATTTTGAAAAAAGATATAAACTTTCAGTACCTTGGATATTTTATTTCATATGCAAGCTCCCTCTGCAGGTAATAAGAAGGGTTCGCAAAAAAATATGTGTAAAATGTAGGTAGCAGCTAGAATAAAAAGCCAAACAATTGGTCACCATTTTAAGACAGTGTCATTCTCTAGCATCACCTGCTTCTAACAATTACCTAACACAAACGAAACTGCCAGTAAAGACTCCTTTAAAAGCTGCATAAGAATCTTTTCTTCCAGCAGAGTAAAGTATGCAGCTTCAGCCTTCACATACCAATAAACTCTGAACTTCTGTTTCAATCACCTAAAAACTGCTCACATATTGTGGATCTTCAGGGGAAAGAAAACACTGCTTTGCTTACACAGCATCAGACTGAAATGACAGACCACCCAAAACAAGGCAACATTTCCAATTTATCTCATTCATCTCCCTAATTCAAAATAAACAAACAAGGACAGCATCAGTGGTTCTGTTTGGAGTCAGAGATAAAAGATTTGATAACACTCAGTGCTACATTTTCTTCATATTTTGAACTAGGAAAGTCAAAACAATCATTCTACTTCAAAAAAATCCAACTTTAAATCTGTAGAAACCTGTATTTTTTTGAAAGAAAAAGAAAAAAATCATCCAAATTTTCATTCAGGCTGAAATGGGCTCTTTTCCCTTTCTTCTTCTATCCTGGCTTTTCTCCACCTTTTTTTTTTAGCTGATGCAAAAAAAAAATACCATTATTTTTAGCTCATATCTTCTCAAGAGGAAGTTTCAAAGTATTAAACTAAGAACCTCTTCAACGTATTTCCTGCCCATAGGGTTTCCCATCTCCATCCAGAAATTAAGGCAAGGTTATTTCAAGGATTTAGTACCTCCTTCACGATTATCCAAATATGCCATATCGTGGCTCTCGTTGGAAAACACTGGTTTTTATGAAGGAAACCAAAACTGATCAACTACCGCAAATTTTATTTTAAGGATTTTATTTCAAGGAGCTGCAAGGACGAATACCACAACTGTATAAACTTATTTAAATAAAACAAACTAGAGGAAAGACACATCCCACAAGCCTCCCACTTTCAATGGATTCTTCTCAAATCTCAAGAGGAAAAAGAATAACTTCCCCCCATGTTTAAATTACATACCTGGATTAAAGAGGGGTATTGCTTTCAAAATAATCTCATTCCAGGCATATAGGCTAGAGAGAACTAGCTCTCTGAAACAGCTGCCCTTAATGAGACCGTTATATTCGTCGGCACCATGACTGACATCCATAGAGCGATCAACATTCCATAAGTAAGCGACCAGTGGGTATGCAATATTATTGGGTTGCTTAGAGAAGAAGCAAAGAGAAGCCAAACAGTTAAAAGCAGCAATAGTGGAACCTTTTAGGATGGCACAGGAATAAGGTGGGGAAAAGGCAATGCTGAATTTTAATCCTTTCTGCTAATTTTAATTCTTTATATTATGTTTCTTTCTCTTTCACCAGTTCAACGTCGATACCATCTTATAACAATCAGAGTGATACTAAAGTGTATAAAAATGAAAGCCGGGAGATAGAACTTAAATTAGGATTTACCAAAATGCATGTCTGCAGCCCCGGAAGCTGACAGCTTATTCAGGGGAATCAACAGGACTAAGGACACCACAATGTGAGTGGTAGGAAATAAGGCTAGAAAAGGGGGTCACTAAAGAAGTAGAGCAGAGAATTAGGAGTATGGTTTATTATCAGGAGGTAAGGAAAAGGGCAATCACTACAGATACTGCAGCACTGACTCTGGGGAAGAAGCATTTACATGTATAAAATGAAACGTGTATTAAGTCAGATACCAAAGGGCCCCTCTGTAGGGTAACTGACAATTACCGACTAAAAGGACTTGCTTTACCCACAATACCATAATTAAATATCCATATACTTGGGAATTATTTTATTCGTTCACAAGAAACGGCTGCATCCGTTTTTGAATATGGAGGTAATAGGGTTTCCTTTTAAGCAATTCAAACAGAAAGAGTTTGCGTCCAAAAATTACCAGTAATGAAAATGATTATCACCTATTCACATCCTATAATGGAAACTGAAGTCAAATGCTTCCCAGGTAAATGGGACCCAACATCAGCTGAAATCAAGAATAACTGCTAAACTCATTCAAAATTCATTTTAAGGAACTTGTCTTTATTTGGGGTATTTTTAAATTTTGCTAAAATTCTAAAATTCCAAAGGTGTATTTTTATGGAGTAGGACACTCCATGCCTACCATCTCTCACCATAACAAAGCAAATATTAGAAACTAAAACAAGGTCATCAACCCTTCTCCAGCTGCCAGGAACAAATTTTGACAGTAATGGGTGTTAGATTATTCTGTCATCCAGAATTCAGAGTAATAATCAGCTGGAGGTGTTGAATGATATGAAAATACCAGCAGACAAAAGACACAAAGTGTATATATATATATACACACACACATATACATGGGTCTAACATACAAAGTATTTATATATATATATATATATATATATATAAACATATATATAAATGGGCCTAACATAAAACCAGGGGCAAGAATTGAATATTTAAGAAAAAAATGAAGTAGAATATTAGTTGACTAAAAGTTATTTTCAAATCAATAAAGTTGCCTTTGTGAATGTAACTTGCTAAAAGAGAAGTACAAGATTTTCACAAAGATCTCATTTTTATTCAGAATCATCTGTTAGAGTTCAATTGAGAAATTAATTGATTTTGCTGAATATTCACTAAATAACTAAATATGATGGAATGTCATTCTGGATTTCTTTGCTATGAATCAGAAAATGAAGTCATTCAGTGATTTTAGCACCAAAATACTAAAATTAACTTTTTTTCCAGCCTTTTCCATCTTTTCCCTCTTAGTATGAGAATCACTCATATGGCTCACTGTCATAATTAACTAAAAAAAAAAAATTCAGGTATACTGGCTATCGGTTCATATCTCTCCATTACACAAAAAAATTAGATATTAAAAGTAAACATAGGGGTGATCATTCTTTAACATAGAACTCTTTTCGTTGCCCTCTAAACCATTACGTGAGCAAAAGATTTGCATAACTACCCCTGTTCTTTCAATTCTTACAGCACATTGATTAAACCATCGTTTCAGAGTTGTTTAAATGCCTTGAAATAGAAGTAACCTTGGATTCAATCATGTGTTTTCGGGAATCTAAATGGATGCCTCAGTTCAAGGAACACGTATCTAAAAGATGCACTTTGTTTTTCTGAATATAGTACTTACCTACAAAGATGCTCAAAAAGGTTTTTCAGTTTGAATGGCTTTCTTTAAAGGAAACTAATTTCAACACTAAAATACATAGATTGTGCCTAAATTCCTTTGTGTGAATTTTAATGTTCATAATGTACTCCTCCCAGATTGGAAAAATCAATGACAAGACCAACAGGGGCCCATTTTCCTCAGCACACGTTCTCTTGTCAGGCCATGATTAATGCTGTGTTCTGTAGAGGGAGACATTACATCCGGGCTAAAACAGACCTAAATTTTACCCTAAGGCAGAAATCTGATTTAAACATCTCTATTTAAAGTGACATTTGTCCTTCCTTTTCAACCAGTTTTCCCAGAAATTCCAGCAAATTGACTTTGTGACCTATAAACAGCCCTGTGGTTCGTGTTTGATGTGTGCCTGTTCTTCTTGCCTTCAAATAAGTCTTGAACCAAGATGCTAATAAAACAGGTGTTCAGCTATCTGCAAGGATGAATTCAGCACCAACTTAACAGTGCAAGAATTCAAGCTTTAGAATGCAGTATAAAGGCCAAAGATAATGTTAATATCAATATTAAAACCCTTGAAAGACTGTTTCACATAATGAAAAATGACTACCGCCTTGTTATTTGGTGGCAGTAGATGAAATTCCTTTATTCTGTTTAAAGTCAGTTCCTGCCAGGGCTACTGTGGAATGTAATTACATTTTATCTTTCACCTCTCAGTCTGAAATATCTGCTAAAGTATTTACATTTTTAGTTACAAGTGCCACCATACATCTGGAGTAAACTGAAATATTAAGCGAGGGGTATTATTTGACCTTACTTTCTCAATTTGCATATAACTTGATTTACCTGCAACTCCTTTAATAAGCATAAAAACTAACGGCAAAAAATTACCTCATAATAAGAACTGACTAAAAGACTCATATGCATGAAAAAGTCACAAATATTCTTCCTACTATACATGAAGCATGGTAACTTTTGATATTATCGAGCAATTTAGTCACTGTTGGCAAGTTCCTACTAACCAAGATAATCTCATTTCTGTTGCTTTTCAGCGTAAATTGATTTTTTTTTCCTCTTAGCTGTTCTGGTAATTGAACAAATTTATACAACTGTGATGGGATTTTACTTACCAGCACACAACACATAAAATCTTCTACAAAGACAAAGTATATTACTTCATAAAACTGCATTTTTGTTGTAATTAAACAAATTTTATTTAAGCTCACTTTGTGCCTCAAAAGCAATCAATAGAATTTTGCTGTAGGCTGCACTTTACCTGCAGGTGTAAAGCATTGCACTTGCTTCAGTCAGCCTGCAATGCTCTTGATTATTACACCTTTCTTTAAATACATACATACATATATTTAGAAACACCAGGATTTTCTAGGTTTTCTATAGACAAAACGGCAGATGCAAATCAGAGCAGAGGGAAGTTTCCAAATTTTACACTTTTGATGCTCTCCAATTCTTAATTTACAACGAGTCAGTCATTACCAGGATTGCGGAGAAATTAAAATTCTAATCAAGATGATCTTTCCAAAGATCAATTAATCCTCTTAAAATATCGGTCTTTAGCTAGTGATGATAATATTTAGTAAGCAAAGGCATTTTGTACTGTATCTCAAACATTATGCTCTGCGATAATTAAAACTATTGGAATATGTCTGTTCCATTGTAAAGCTTAAAAAAAAAACCCCAACAGGGATAACAGTTCAGTCATTTCTTATGTAAATCAAGAGTTCAACCAAAAAAGATGAGGTTGTTTGAGATTCCCCATGTTCTCTTTCAACAATTATGTAAATATCACTATCCAGACCAAACTTACCTATACCTCTATCGTTTCATACATAGATTTTTTTAAAGCTAAAAATAGTTTTTATGATCTTTGAGAGTAACTTAGAGAGGCATTTACCAAGAAAATAAACTACAAAACAGACTCAAATGTATTTTTCTGATATTATCAAACCTAATTACCTCAAACTGGCAGGTGCAATTGTTTTAATCTATGATTCTGTGATGCCTAGAAAACTATTTTGAAACAGAAGAGAGAAAAGAATTTGGGTGTGGCTTCAAATAACCATTAGTGCTGTTTGAAAGACAATTTAGCCAACCTGTGATTCCATTTGATTGCTTTTTTTTTTAAATTCCATCACAACGATACTCAGAAAATTATGCTTTTGTGTTTAGCTTACATGAATAATACAAATTTCACAAATTAGCCGATCTACAATTTAAAGCTTTATTTTTCCACCTGTACTAACAATGCTAAGATCGTAAAGTCTTTGGTGCTCTTCCCCAGTGAAAATTCAATGATTCTGGAAATTTTTGTATCCTTTTTGGCCAGCCACCTTTTATATTATATTTTTGCAGTTTATTCCTTTTAACTACTGGGTTAATTCTTAGCTCTCAGGAAATTGGTTTGCATAAAAGCAACAGAAATTAGTTTCTAAATGTCCATTCTGAGCTTTCTTCATCATACAATCCTGTTCCAGTAAGGACTACTAACAAACACAGCCTTCAGATAAAGTTTTAGATGTTATCTCCCCAAATAGTGGTATTTCAACTGTCAATTCAAATCCTCATTCTAAAATTCTGTTTTATATATGTGTGTGTGTGTGCGTGCATATATAGGCACATACACACACACATATGCATGTATTCATTTATCAGCAGCATTGTTGTAATTAAGTTCTTTGTTTAAAATTAAAATACTCTTGTCTCTTTTTTAGCCCGAGTGCTATGTCAGAAGAAAAATCCCATGTTTTCAGTTTATCTGATATTCAAAATTACACCTGTCAAATAATTATGCTGTTAATATATTTTTTAAAAATCACCAACCTTAATAAGTTTTTTAATACCTGCATAAGATATGGAAAATTCAATAAAATACGAGTTTACTATTTTAGTCTTCCCCCTTCCTTCTTTCCGCCAAGACTACCATCAACATTCCTGACTTGAGACCCTATAAACAAGACACTTACAAATAAAACTTGAAGACTCTAAAGTGATCAAATAAGATCTCAAACTACTAAGCAAACTTTGGATTTTAGAGCTCTCCTCTTGCTCATTTTAAGGAAGGAAACACCCAGAAGCTTGGTGTTAATGTCTCTGCTGATTGTGAAAATTGCAGCAATAAAAACTCCAACTGCTCCCCTTAAAATTAAGACATCCAGGGCTCTCTATATATGAGAACTATATCTTTATACTAGTTTTTATAACAATTGGAAGTTTTGTTGTCTGCTTCGATGTCAGTCCATTAAGCAGGGGGAGTCATAAATCAGGGAGAAAAAACTATGCTTACTGGCAATTCTGGAATCAAAATCTAAAGTAATTAGTTTGTTCTACCCCACATGATTCAATATCCAGATTTCCCCAACTACTACCTCCCAGAGCTATCTGTATTTCTAAATTCGTTTTCTGTTGCCAACACATAGTAACCCACAGTGATTGAAAATGGCAGCTGAAGTGCTTCTGCAGCACATTAATTTTTCTCTAAGTGGTCCAATTTTGTCATCTGAATGTTGAAAATCTTCTTTCCGCTGTATTTTACACCTTCAGAGATTTGTCGAATTCAAGATCACCATCAAATAAACTGAAGAGCAGCATTTTCAAGACAATTTTTAGATTATCCCTAATAGCTCTAAAGGCTAATGCACTTTCTTGAGAGCACCCTGCATTCAAAGCAGACTAGTTAACAGCAACTTAAGTGTGATAATGGCAATTATATCAATGCGTTCCCTTGGTTCAGGCAAAAGGATTGTCTTAGGCAATCAGGATCAAGATCAGGATCAGGTAAATACACTCCTGAAAATTTATCTCAGAGAAACTGTGCACGATGGTACACAATTTGAAGACTACTAAAAAGTAAGCGTACCTCTGTAAAAAAAAATCACCCCTTAAAACTGACAGAAGATTAAATTATGCTATTAAATATAATTTTCTTGCAGAATTTCATACCATACAACTTAGTTTCTTTATTAAATTAACAAACAGGGAATTCTTTCCAACGAGACTGAAGAATCTCTTTTACAATGAAGGCATATCAATTTCATGTTCAGATTCAACCAACCATCAAAGGAAAGACTACAGTGTTTAAAGGAACTTACAAATCACCACAGCTCTACAGTGTTGTTGTTGTTTTCAATTAGAAGAATAGATAACACTATACAACCTAAAAATTAGGGGAAAAAAAGTTAAGTTCACGTTTAGCCAGGGATGGAAAGTACAAAGAATGCTAACCCTCTCAACCATCTGCTCTTTAAGAAACAGACCCAGATAACTTAAGGGTAACTACTTTTGTTCTGAGGTGGGGTGGGGGGTTGATTTATTAGTAGGGATTTTAAAAAAATGATTGAAGATTGAGTCAATCCCTTGGCATAAGCAAAAGTACTCTAGAAGGCAAAAAAGTACAACGATAACATAAATACACTAACTTCAGACTGAATGATGGATTATTTACTGCAAGATGTCTGACATACTAGTCCTTGACACGGTTTTTTCTTTTGGCAGAATATTTAATCGAGTGCTGACACTATACCTTAAATGAAATTCTTGAAGCTACATTATCCACGAGTACATAATGTCAGTTTACACTAAGATATTATTTTCCATATCTATGCTTAAAAAAAGATGCTAGTGAAAAGGTAATGAGGGTTTTAAACATTTTCCAAACCTATCATTATTCTAACCTATGTGAAAAAAAATGGAGTTTCTCAGGCCCTCTAAAAAAAATCTTTCTCATTCAGATGCCTAAAAACAAAAAAGTAGGCCATATTTAAAGTATAAGCCCAGTAGAAAAAGGTATTTTAAATCCCTCCTCTAGCATACAAGAGACTCCCGAAACCATTCACAAACGACTATCATAAAAGGTCACACTCTTCTCTAGAACGAACCATTAATCAATAGAAAATAATTGTCTGGTCATTTGCCCGGATTCGGCAGCAAACAGACAATGTTTTTCACTCACATAATTACAAAATAGTAAAAGTTCAGAAACATTGCCTGAATCCACCTCCCCATTTTTCCCCTTTACAATTCACACTGCCCTCTGGGCCTCCGCTTGGAAGCAAATGGAAGACAGGCTGAAGTTTTCTCAATCGAACCGAAGCTAAGAAACCTTTGATATGCTAATAGCCTCCTCCGAATGGTAAGAATTCACACTTGCATTAATTCAAACAATTTGTGCAGAATGATGTGAAATGGCACCTCTTTTAGTGGCGGGCAACAAAGGGAGGGCATCAGAATGTCTGAAGAAACTAAACAACGGAACATTTGTTCTGCAGGATTCTCTCCATCATGCATAAAATTATTTGCAGGCGGGGGAGGGGAAGAGATCACGCACCTCCTAAAAACCTTTGCACCCGCACCTGAACGCGCAAAAAGCTCTTTCTAAAACGGCATGATCCCACGAACACTAGATTATCTGTGAGCTAAAAGTTTCTTCTCGACTCACCTAAACTCTAAGTATCACCCAGAGTTCAAACCCGGTTTCAACTACCTACAATCTAAATGCATTCTTCTCCAAGTCCGCCCATTTCCTTCTGAAGTCCCTGGTCCTCCCAGTTTCATTGGTTGTCGGCGTGAAACTTGATTTTTGTAAAATAAATCCGCAACAGGTAATTATTTACCCAACGGATGTGACTTTTCTTCATTGTGCAACTTGAGTTCAGCGAAGAGCAGACTCAGTGGGGCCTGCTCCAGACACAAACACTGACAGACAAATGAATGAACCAACCACGTCCAGATTACACCCTGAGAGGAGGAGGAGGAGGAGGAGGAAGAGGAGGAGGCCGGTGGAAAAGGGAGTTAGACGCTGTGTAGATTGCAAAGAATGCTGGAGAAAGCCAAGGAAAGGGAAAAAGGGGGCTGCTTTGGGTGCCTGGCTTTTGTAACGGGAACCATATGGTCGTGGCTGCTTCTCCCCTTTCCAGAATCCTTGGAGCAACTAAACCGGCGCGATCCCTTTCGGGGAAAAGGGGGGAAGCAGCCCCTCGACCGACTTTTCCTTCATCCCAATCTATGGAATTCGAACGGTTTGCGTCGGAGAGGCCGGGAGGGGCTGGGGAAGAGAAAGGGGCCGCCTCCCAAGTGTGTCCCATTAGGGGGCTGGTTCTGGGTTCAGGTTCTCCACCATGGAGGGGCTCCTCCGCTGCCCCTTAGGAGGTCAGGCAGGAGGTCCCCGGAGCTTTGGGGACACACTCCCTCCTTCCCCCCATCCTCGGCCCCTAAGTCCGCAGGACTTTAGACTGTGAGCCCACTGTTGGGTAGGGACTGTATATGCTGCCAACTTGTTCTTCCCAAGCGCTTAGTACAGTGCTCTGCACACAGTAAGCGCTCAATAAATACGATTATTGATTGATTGATTGAGTGGCGGGGAACAAACTTTGGAAGTGTCCAGAGCGTCTCGCCCCGTCCTCCACCCCAGCAGCCCCACGTCCACTCGAGGGTCCCGGTGCCCAGCCCTGGGAGGGCAGGCGGGCGTGCCAACAGTCGCACCCTCGAAAGGAAGCCGAGTGGCCGCGGGGAGAAGGGGTCTGTTCCACTTTGCCATCCATCTTGTACTTCCCAAGCGCTTAGTACAGTGCTCTGCACACAGTAAGCGCTCAATAAACACGATTGATTGATTGATCCATCTATCCAACCATGGCAGCCAACCAGAGGGCACTCCTGCAGGCCCATCGGGGCCCCCAGCCTCTCTGCGTCTCTCTCGCTCGGAGACATTCCCTCCCATTCATTCATTCAATCGTATTTATTGAGCAATTACTGTGTGCAGAGCACTGTACTAAGCGCTTGAGAAGTACAAGTTGGCAACATATAGAGACGGCCCTACCCAACATAGGGCTCACAGTCTGGAAGCAGCGTGGCTCAGTGGAAAGAGCCCGGGCTTGGGGTCAGAGGTCATCGGTTCCAAACCTAGCTCCGCCACTTGTCAGCTGTGTGACTTTGGACAAGTCACTTCACTTCTCTGTGCCTCATCTGTAAAATGGGGATGAAGACTGTGAGCCCCCCCCCCCCCCCGAAGGACAAGCTGATCACCTTGTAAACTCCCCAGCGCTTAGAACAGTGCTTTGCACATAGTAAGCGCTTAATAAATGCCATTATTATTATTAGAAGGGGGAGTCAGACAACAAAACATTAAGGAAATAAAATAAATAGAACGGTAAATATGTACAAGTAAAATAAATAGAGTAATATATCTGTACAAACATATCCCAACCAGCCCGGGCAGAAAGACACCCAGAGAAGCAGGGAGCGCTTTAGACCTCTCCCTTCTGTCGCCGTCCCCCCCAGCACTCAGTCGATTCATCATCATCATCAACAATCGTATTTATTGAGCGCTTACTATGTGCAGAGCACTGTACTAAGCGCTTGGGAAGTACAAATTGGCAACATATAGAGGCAGTCCCTACCCAACAGTGGATTCACTCAATCATATGTAGTGAGCGCTTCCTGTGTCCTGTGTGCAGAGCCCTGTACTAGGCGCTTGGCGAGTGGGATACGCAGTCCTGCTGCTTCGAATTCCTGGCACCCAGGCGACCGGCTCGGTCCACATCTGGCGGCCTTTTCCCATCCCTTCTCCCAAAGAAATTCCTTATTCCTTCGCTTGGCCCTCGTGGGCCCCTCTCTGGCCCCCACCCCGACCCCGGGGGCCGCGGCTACCTGCCTTTCGGGGCTCTCAGAGGCGCATCTCCCCTTCCCCTACTATTTGGCCGCCCTGCTGGCTCCAAGAGCCTTTCTCCCACCTCCTCTTCCTCGGCAGACCCTCTCCTTCCTTCCCTCCCTCCCTCCTCCTTTGGAAGAAGGGCCCCGGCTTCGGCGCACTCCGATCGACTTGGAAAAAGGGGGACTCGAGGCGGGATTCTTGGGGAAGGGGGAGAGGGAGTGATCGGACTGATCTCTACAGGGACGGGGGGAGTGATCAGATTGCTCTCTACAGGGATGGGGGGAGTGACAGCGCTTAGAACAGTGCTTTGCAATCAATCGATCAATCAATCGTATTTATTGAGCGCTTACTATGTGCAGAGCACTGTACTAAGCGCTTGGGAAGTACAAATTGGCTACACATAGAGACGGTCCCTACCCAACAGTGGGCTCACAGTCTAAAGGGGGGAGGCAGAGAACAGAACCAAACATACCAACAAAATAAAATAAATAGGATAGAAATGTACAAGTAAAATAAATAAATAAATAAATAAATAAATAAATAAATAAATAGAGTAATAAATATGTACAACCATATATACATCTATACAGGTGGTGTGGGGAAATTTGCACATAGTAAGCGCTTAATAAATGCCATTATTATTATCATCATCAGTTTGATCTTTACAGGGGCGGGGGGGGGAGTGATCAGATTGATCTCTACAGGGACGGGGGGAGTGATCAGATTGATCTCTACAGGGACGGGGGGGAGTGATCAGATTGATCTTTACAGGGACGGGGGGAGTGATCAGATTGATCTCTACAGGGACGGGGGGGGAGTGATCAGGTTGATCTCTACAGGGACGGGGGGAGTGATCAGATTGATCTCTACAGGGACGGGGGGAGTGATCAGTTTGATCCCTACAGGGACGGGGGGGAGTGATCAGATTGATCCCTACAGGGACGGGGGGGAGTGATCAGATTGATCTCTACAGGGATGGGGGGATGATCAGATTGATCTCTACAGGGACGGGGGGAGTGATCAGTTTGATCTTTACAGGTGGGGGGAGTGATCAGTTTGATCTTTACGGGGGGGAGTGATCAGTTTGATCTCTACAGGACCGGGGGAGTGACCATATTGATCCACAGGGGCGAGGGGGGGAGTGATCAGTTTGATCTCTACAGGGACCATATTGATCTACAGGGGCGAGGGGGGGAGTGATCAGTTTGAGCTCTACAGGGACCATATTGATCTACAGGGGCGAGGGGGGGG